>NW_025745772.1:257136-390193 GCF_021184085.1 Oncorhynchus gorbuscha | reverse complement strand
GTAAAGTGTGTTTAATCAAACTAAGTCGGCTATTAACTACAGGCTAAATTCAGCAAGATCCAGAAGCACAATTCAAACACACAGTTTGTCACAGTTTTCGAAGACGTTATGCATTTCCATTGACTGTTAGTTTTCAGAAACCGATGGGTAACCGTTTGCAATGCAAGTTTTTCCAAAAATGTTGTAGGCTATTATTGGGCTATTTGTAAACATAACAACATGGTCAAATAGGCTTATTATAATGATATACTTATTATATTATAATAATATAAATAAAAACTATCCTACATCACAATAGCCATAAATGTATTTTATGAATTTATTGTATTTTGCTTTAGGATTGGGAAAGCAAACAGGCTGTCATCGGAGGACAGGCTGTCATCACAGGACAGGCTGTCTGGTAAGGCTACTTACAGAAGTGGCGACGGGAACTGCACGGTTGACACACTATTTAACGAAGCCAGAAGTAAAAGTAGAGCGGTGAAGGAGCTGTAGGTATCCATGATTGAACGGAGTTCCCAACACACGATAATAAAAAACGACTCAAGACAGGGAAAGAGATGCGTGAAGCAGTCCAAATCCGGGAACCGTGTGCGTCTTCTTGCGCGTTCAGTGGACCTGTCACGCAGCCATCGGGGGACAGTTTGAAAACAAATCTCAGCTGGTTCGTCTCCCCCTGATGAGTTTGTGTTTGTATGTCTTTTTGAAAGAGTGTGTGTCAGATCTCCGGCGGTAACCTTACAAGAAGCGCCCAGTGTGTTTTTAGAAGAGTGGAGAGGGAGGACGCCCGGTTCTCATATCTCCCCCGCTCGTCAGCACGGAACAGTGTGTGTAGGAAATGTGTGTGAGAGAGCCCTCCCGAGCGGATCGGTTTCCGAGCCCCCAACTCCACTTTACCCCCACCCCTTGCCTGAGAACGATCATCATCACGCGTTGCTCTCCATACAAGGCACTCACTCCTCACTGGGGCTGGGCAACGAACGGCCACCGCCTAGCGAGCACACAACACCAGCCAGTCAGACTCAAACTCACTGGCAGACAAAAACTGCATCCCTTTTATTTTAAATGTACATTATATCACATGTGTATGATATTGATGATATTGCTATCGGGACAAAGGAAAGTGTGTTCTAAAATTGTGACTGCATGGCCTATATCAAATAGCAGTTATTTTTTAAAGGTAACAGATCATTAACAGCCTGACCCCTGCCCCTTTGCTTGCTAAACTGAAGAATTGGGCTGGGGATATATAACCACTCTTATATTTGCATCTATCTATCTATATATCTATCTATCTATCTGGCATTAATACATTTTATACAACGGGTGGGTCTAATGCTGATTGGTTAAAACCGCATTCCAGCTGGTGTCTATTCCACAAGTTACCATCTGCTAAATCTATGACTTTAAAATTACTATTTACTATGTTCTATCTGACTGCGCAATCCACTGTCTCATCAGCCCAGCCAAGCAATTTATCAACTTTATCTCCACTATAAAAAGCATCTAGACATTATCTCACATTTGTTTTTGACTAGCATTTCGTTTTCAACAGCGGAGATTTGTTTAATACTTACTGTCTGTCTCTCCGACATTTGCAACATTGTTTCAATATTCAAATTCAATCTAAAACTGGTCATGCACATGTAATGAACATGCCGGGAGTTGGGACGAGACAGACAGGCGTTTCTCAGCCAGTTGAAATCATGAATCAGCTGGCATAGTTTTTTGGGATATATACAAATAAATGCAATCTTTCCAGCTTCAGTTTGAAGTGATTGTGTTAGCTGTGTTGTTGGCTAGCTCTTCTGAACAACAATATCCTGACAAGTGAGCACATTTTCTTTGCCAGGTGAACTCGCACCTCATTAGCTCATTGTTAAGGATGTATCAAAATAAAAGTCTCTAGAAACTGCTCAAACAAATGCTATTGCAGCTACTTTGCTGGTATTCTGGCTGCACTTTTTTGATGTGACTGTAAGTTAGCCGTAGTTGTCTAGCTGGCAAGCAAACGATAAGAACGTCGACAGCCAGTATGACAATGGAACATTAAGAACGAACGACTGGGCCGCGTCTATAGATACAGAACAAGAAGACTGAATGACTGGGTCACGTCTCTTGCAACCGAACCGATAGAACGAATGACCAGCCGGCTTGGGTAGCAACCCTAGATTTGTGTTGAGACTATATCTTGTGGAAAGATGCAATAGTATGAACAAATGAATCAAAATAATGTTTTTAATGAAAATATGTCAATCGTTATTTGTGACTCGTTTCAGGAAACCAGGGGTATTTTACGAGTCACTACTTCACAGGAGAGCCATTTGAACACAAACATTTTCTTATCAAAAGGTGTTCTTTTGCAGAAATGCCCTCTGGAACATGTGAACTTTCATGTGCCTTAATAAAAAAAACTTGTATGCCATCTGTAAATACAATTGTTAAATTATGAGCCTAGTTGGTTTAGCCACGGAAAAAGTCAGCAACCTTCCCGCTAACCATGATTGGATGAGATGTGAGTGGAGTGGACATGCCGAGAGATGTGTTCGGATTGGTCTGCCATGTAGCATGCTTCTGTCTATAGCATGAGCTGGTCAGTATGTGTAGAGTGAGAAATCCTTTCTACCACAACTATTTTGAAAGATATCATGTAGTGAACTGCACCGTGTTGCTGTCCACCTTGTGGAGGACTAAGGTTTGAAATCACTGGAGATGGGAGTATGATAGCTAATGAGATGGAGAATATTCTGGTGTTTGATTGCAAATATGCAGAGAGAGTCGAAAGGGAACACAACAGATGGCTGTTGTATAAAACACCTGTCTCCGGATTACATCTTCAAACTAAGGGCAACCATGGCATCCATGAAAGAAGCGGGAGAACTGTTACCCATGTAGCCCACGGGTAAGATAGTCTGGCAAGCTACATTTTCAGATGTTACACATTTTGTAATTTTGTCAGAAAGTCATTTTCATTTCAAGTTAAAGTGTACTGTTAGCTAGCTAGCTAACGTTAGCTGGCTGGCTCGCTAGCTAACGTTACATGTATAATCTGTGTAGTAATATTATTTGTATCTCAGGAGCCATTTGCATTGTTAGTTATAGCCTAATCACAGCTTGCTAATATTGAACCTGGTTGGTTAGCTACCTGCAGATTCATGCAGGATAGTAATGTTATGAGTTGGGATTTTGTTCATTGTTTAGCTAGCCTGCTAGCTACATGTCTAATCAAAAGGCTCCACTGTCTTTTGCAAGTAACCATTTCAATAGAATGTTCATGATGTCACTGCAACAACTGTCTGTAGACATATGAGGTAAATTCACTCTGGCTATCTACTCCGATTTCAGAGCGATTTCGCCTGAGTAACTCACAAATACCTGACAAATGTACAAACGCTCAACACCCGTTGAATATTTCCGGTGTCAGTAAACGTTGGCAAAAGAACGTAACTCAATTGTTGCTAGCAGCTTAGTTGCAGTCACCAATGCTCTGGATAACATAAAAACAGCATAACCAGCTCTGCTACGTCGAGTAAAATGGTTAGCGTGAGCTGTTTTCTCATTTGGAGTCAACATGGGCCAGCATCCCTGTGGAACGCTTTTGAACACCTTGTAGCATCCATGCGCTGATGAATTAAGGCTGTTCTGAGGGCAAAAGGGTTGCAACTCAATATTAGGAAGGTTTATGACTAGAGTTTAAGAGCCTGTGTGAGTGATATAAACCCAGATGGCTGGTTAATCTATGAATAGCTCATAGTTCAAGGCACATCATGATTATTACCCATCATAGCTATCATTCCTGTGCCATCTGTAGGCCTAGATGTGCAGTGTTTGCCATACAGGGCTGTGGCGGGAGAGTGGAGCGATCTGAGCGTTCCTCTGCCCCTATTATACCAATCAGAGATATATTTACTGTGCAAATAAGTGGCGTGCTCCTCAGCTCTGCAAATATCAGGTTCCACCAGCAGCCATATTGAATAGTTGTGTAAAGGGACCTCTTCCCAGGGTCCTGGTTCATGAGAGTATTTACCATGCACCACCACCAGACTGTACTGGACATACAGTGCCTTTGGAAGGTATTCAGACCCTTGACTTTTTCCACATTTTGTTACGTTACAGCCTTATTCTAAAATTGATTCAATCAAAAATCCTCAGGAATCTACACACAATACCCAATAATGACAAAGAGAAAACTGTTTTATTTTATTTTAAATGTTTGCAAATGTATTGAAAACAGAAATACCTTATTTACATAAGTATTCAGACCCTTTTCTATCAAAATTGAGCTCAGGTGCATCCTGTTTCCATTGATCATCCTTGAGATGTTTTAACAAATTGATTGGAGTCCACCTGTGGTAAATTCAATTGATTGGACATGATTTGGAAAGGCACACACCTGTTTATATAAGGTCCCACAGTTGACAGTGCAACCAAGCCATGAGGTAGAAGGAATTGTCCATAGAGCTCAGAGACAGGATTGTGTCGATGCACAGATCTGGGGAAGGGTACTAAAAATGTCTACAGCTTTGAAGGTCCCCAAGAACACAGTGCCTCCATCATTCTTAAATGGAATAAGTTTGGAACCAGCAAGAGTCATCCTGGAGCTGGCTATCTGGCTATACTGAGCAAATGGGGGAGGGCCTTAGTCAGGTAGGTGACCAAGAACCCAATGGTCACTCAGACAAAGCTCTAGAGTTCCTTTGTGGAGGTCAGAGAACCTTCCAGAAGGACAACCATTTCTGCAGAACTCCACCAATTAGGCCTTTATGGTAGAGTGGTCAGACGGAAGCCACTAGTCAGTATCAAGGCAAAGATGAACGAAGCAAAGTACAGAGAGATCCTTGATGAAAACCTGCTCCAGAGCACTCAGGACCTTAGACTGGGGCAAAGGTTCACCTTCCAACAGGACAAAACCCTAAGCACAAAGCCAAGACAATGCAGGAGTGGTTTCAGGACAAGTCTCTGAATGTCCTTGAGTGGCCCAGCCAGAGCCTGGAATTGAACCCGATCAAACATCTCTGGAGAGACCTAAAAATAGCTGTGCTACAAAACTCTCCATCCAACCTGACAGAGCTTGAGAGGATCTGCAGAGAAGAATGGGAGAAACTCCCCAAATACAGGTGTTCCAAGCTTGTAGCATCATACCCAAGAAGACTTGGTGCTGTAATCGTTGCCATAGGTGCTTCAACAAGTACTGTGTAAAGGGTCTGAATACTTAATTAAATGTCAAAATGGTTGCTTTGTTCTTATGGGGTATTGTGTGTAGATTGATGAGGGAAAAAAACAATTTAATACATTTTAGAATAAGGCTGTAATGTAACAAAATGTGGAAAAGGTCAAGGGGTCTGAAGATTTTCTGAAGGTACTGTAGTTGAAGGGTAGACACATGAGGGCATGCATGCCTGCCCAAATAAATCCTCATTATAGTAATTAACCAATTACATCAGAGCATTTCACAGTATCACATAATGTACAGTTGTCAAGAAGGAATTACTGGAAATGAGTGTCTCACACACACACACAAGCACACACACACAGCTCATTCTTCATGTGTTTAGTCTGTCTTAAACAGCAAGGCAAACAGAAGGCCCCCTTTAACAGGATTACACTGGATTAAATCAGGATTATGTGTTATTACTAAAGCCTTAACTCAACAGCAGCCAGCTGAATTCCCAAAGACATCACATTTGGCAAAGGTACAGCTGATGGATATGCATGTCTTCAATATATTTGAATGATGATATGAGACTGATGATATAATAATTGTTTGATATAATAATTCCTGCTATCAGTGTCAGCTGATAGCATGAAACCTAGAGAACCACCAAGACCTACCATTTACTACGGCAAAAAATACTTCAGGGAATAAACCTCTAGCACTCATAAACCAGTACACAGGTTACTACAGTTCTGAACACGTCTCTGAACATGTCTGTCTCTGTCAGCTTGGAATAAAACAGTTTGTCTATTGATAAAGAGTCAGATCTGAAAGTAAACACTGTCTCTGTGAAATGTACATCCCACCAGTCTTACAGTATTCCTATCAAATATCTAGGAGCAGAGCAATGTATATATAGAGCACTGGATAGGACCTGCTACTGAGAATGCATGTCTATATTGGTGGATATGCACAGTTGGCCTGTGGCATTGTCGCTAATATAACAGAAAGCCAGCTGAACTCAACCACACGTCTATCTGGTCCCTGGTGGGCGAGAGAGAGAGAGAGATAGAGGGAGGATAATGAAGAGAGAGGAGATTGGAAGAGTGAGCGAGAGGAGAGAGAGAGTGGAAGAGTAAGAGGGAGGACTGTTCCGAACTGAATTAGCGACTGCTGGGTGCAGGTGGGGCCACTCTCTCACGACCAGCCCCCTGTCACCCTGTGTTTCCACCCTAGCAGCCATTGCCTAGCAACGCCACACCGTCTCCTCACAACGAGCGGCTTCTTCCAAACGAGCGCATGGTGAGGATGGGGGTGTTGCGGCTGAGTGTGGGAGGGAGGTGTGTGTGCCAGGGTTTCGAGTGGCACTCACAGCACTTACGACTCCATTACAGGTTATTTAAGGTTAGTGAAAGCTCAGCAGCCCTCATCTTCAGTTCAAGAATAAACAAACGACAAAAAAAGTTATACTTAATACTGTTTCATTTCCCAAACATGCGGCAGCTCATTAAAATATATTTGCAGGGCAAAGAGTCTTTGCATTTTATTTAAATTACTTTTGAATCCCTTTGGGTCAAAATCATCCTCTGGCCTTTTTCAGATCACATTAAACGTGTAGTGTAATAAAGCACACACACAGTCTCTTCACTCATCACTGGCTTTGTGGCTTTCATTAGTTAAGGCTATTTTAGGGATGTTGACATTGACGACAGTTGGGCAGATTCGTGCATATACAGTTCCGTATCCCAAATGAAAACAACATGCGATATGAAGGTTCAATGCAGCGGTTCTTTAAAAAAAATCTCAATATCTAATCAACACTGGGTCAGAATTAAGTCACTTACTGTGATGGTTTTTAATTAAAATTGTAAAAAGAAACAAAAATAGTTCATTCGCAAAGAGAAATTTCTCAAGCAACAATTTTGCTGGGACTGTCACGGGGGAGTGGTCCGATATTATTGGCAGAGAGATTTGGAACTCTTTCTTATCGGTCTATTAACTAATTTATGATGTCACCAGGCAGGCCAAAACTCCATTCCACCAAAACAGGCTGAAATTCACATCTGAAAACACTTCTTACACTAAAAGGGCACTATCATAATTTTCACAATTTCACAGTATTATTCCAATCTCATAGTGTGGACACATATATAAAACACAGAACTGGGCTTTTAATGCAACTAGGCCCATAATGCAACTAGGCCCAGCATTTGGAAACCTCTGCAAAATAGTGCAAAACACAAATGTCATCAAAGAATCTGTTCAGAATAGTAACTCATGTTTCAATAGCTATATTAATTCATGTTTAAGTTAGTAATGAGATTGTGCATCAGGGCTGTATTCATTTATGATTTTTTTAAAAATTGAACCTTTATTTAACCTTATTTTACAATGACGGCCTACCTCGGCCAAACCCTCCCCTAACCCGGACGACGCTGGGTGCACCGCCCTATGGGACTCCCGATCACGGCCTGTTGTGATACTGCCCAGAATCGAACCAAGGTCTGTAGTGAGCCCTCTAGCACTGAGAGGCAGTGCCTTAGACTGCCGGGCCACTCGGGAGCCTCATACAGTCTCATACAGAGACTCAGAGAAAGGAGTGCTGATCTAGGATCAGTTTTGCCTTTTAAAACCCCTTATGGTCGATGTCCGCAACCCCGTGCAAATCTAATTAGCATAATCTAAAATCCCCATTCAAATCTGTCAGTTTAAACTAGAGATCTGTTATCTGTTGTTTGTCTCTGGATGTCTCAATCCACCGCATCTGCCTGTAACACTTCCACATCTGCAGTGAAAGGTGACAGAGCTAGAGCGGTGTTTGTCAGAGCATGAGACATCCTGAAAATCAGTCTTCTCACAACATGGTCTGTAGCATCCCAACAGTTTGGACTACACACTAACAGTTTGGACTACACACTAACAGTTTGGACTACACACTAACAGTTTGGACTACACACTATCAGTTTGGACTACACACTATCAGTTTGCGCTATACACTATCAGTTTGCGCTACACACTATCAGCTTGGGCTACACACTATCAGTTTGGGCTACACACTATCAGTTTGGGCTACACACTATCAGTTTGCGCTACACACTATCAGTTTGGGCTAAACACTATCAGTTTGGGCTACACCCTCTGTGTAAAGGTAGCCAGTTTGGGCTACACCCTCTGTGTAAAGGTAGCCAGTTTGGGCTACACCCTCTGTGTAAAGGTAGCCAGTTTGGGCTACACCCTCTGTGTAAAGGTAGCCAGTTTGGGCTACACCCTCTGTGTAAAGGTAGCCAGTTTGGGCTACACCCTCTGTGTAAAGGTAGCCAGTTTGGGCTACACCCTCTGTGTAAAGGTAGCCAGTTTGGGCTACACCCTCTGTGTAAAGGTAGCCAGTTTGGGCTACACCCTTTGGCACACCTTCTGTGTAAAGGTGAGACTTACGAACACATACAGATACACATATCGGTTGTTTTGGCCTCACAAGACTCCTCTGAAGGTCTCCTGGTACCAGTTTAAAAAATGAACACAAGTGTATACATAGAGACTGTTAAGTGACAAAAATGAGGGTTTAAATATATGTAAAAACAAATGTTTCCTGATCTTTCTTATATCTCTTAGATATAGGATAGATACTTCAGAACAAACTTCCTTTAGATGTATTTTTTGGGACTATCTGTTGTTCCGTGTAGTGAATCTGTTATTCACTGTGTTTCTATGGGCTAATAGCAGTAAGGCCAAACAATATATTTCATCAAATATTTTTTTTAAATTGATACTACAAGGGTTCTTAAAATGCTAAATCAAATAGCAAAATTATCCTTGGTATGATTAAAACAATTCCATACAGTTTTGTAGCCCCCTGGCTTAGACAGGGCTTAGACTCTTATGGGTTATGACTACAATTATGTGGACAGGAGGGACCTAGTCCCAGATCAGCCCTATTATTCTGAGACGCTTTATGAATACGGGTTGTGGTTTACCCCTATTTCCTTTTTTTATTACTTATTGTTATTCGGGATGACAGCGGGACTCTGGAAACGACACTTATGCAACAAATACATTCTCTTGTGGGCCTGCCAAGTGGAATTTATTTAGGAATTAGTCCCGAGTGAGGCGATATTTCATGTCAATGGTCAATGTTAAATTGGTATCCCCTCCACCCCCTCTCCTCCCGTCTTGGGATATTGACAGTATACCCTCACGTGAGATGACACTGATACATTATAGGGTGTGTGATCTGACAATTCCATTGAGATGCACATAGAGACAGAAGGAGACAGAGGAGGGCATAGGGCCACCTACGATTATCATAAGGGCGTACCCTATGGTGTATCACTGTGATATACAGTAGTCATACTATGTACTATCATTTGTCATCCTAGCATTTTGTCTTGTGTTACTTCAGGTGGGTCAAACCCGATGAGTGTCAGACCATGCAATCTTTCACCTTCTTTATAGACACTGAGTGTACAAAACATTAAGAACACTTGCTCTTTCCTTGACATAGACTGACCAGGTGAATCCAGGTGAAAGCTATGATTCATTATTGATGCCACTTGATAAATCCACTTCAGTCAGTGTAGATGAAGGGGAGGAGATAGGTTAAAGAAGGACTTTTAAGGCTTGAGACAATTGAGACATGGGTTGTGTACCCGTGCGTATCAAGAATGGTGCACCACCCAAAGGACATCCAGCCAACTTGACACAACTGTGGGAAGCATTGAGTGAACATGGACCAGCATCCATGTGGAACGCTTTCAAGACCTTGTAGAGTCCATGCCCCATCGAATTGAGGCTAGTCTGAGGTCAAAAGGGGGAGGCAACTCAGTATTAAGAAGGTGTTCCTAATGTTTTGTGCACTCAGTGTAGATTCCTAATGATTTAAGCTCATAGATAACAGCAAACATATTCCCTTTCATACCATGAGTTATGAATAACAGCACAACGATGTGGTCACTATATTTACATACAAAATGAACAATTTAAAACACTGAAATTCATAATTCCAGGGGATTAGCTTCCTTCTAGAAGAATAATTCAACTTTACTTGGTAAGAAGTCAACAAGAGGGGTACATTTTAAAAATTAAAGTAGGTGTATTTGGAGTCAAGATCTTTTTTTTGTCTTTTTTGATCATTTTTTCTTTTTTGTCTTTTTTGTATAGATTTCAATATATTTTCATTCTCTTTTACATTTTTAAAATGAAATATACCTTCAGGTAACCCGCCTCACCCAATTTGATACAGATCCACTATTTTTAGACCTTTTAGCCAGAACCTCCATCAGAAGCTAGCCATCAGAAGCTAACCAGCTGATTAGCTACTAGCTATTTAGTCATTGTCAGCCACTGCTAGTGGCCTTTACCTTTGGCACAGACTCCAGCCGCTTTTAGCCTGGATCACACTTGCCAGCCTACCAGTATCGGACTGTTTTCTCCACTACAAGTCTTCCCTCCCCCCTCCCGCCAGATTCCTGCCGTAAGCCCTGGACCATTACTCCTGATCATCACAGCTAGCTAGCTGCCACCTAGTGCCGTAATCTCATCCTACTCCTCCTCTGTTCCTCGGGTGATGTGGCGGTTAACCCAGGCCCTCTCATTTGTTGACTTCTGTAACCGAAAAAGCCTTGGTTTCATGCATGTTAACATCATAAGCCTCCTCCCTAAGTTTGTTTTACTTACTGCTTTAGCACACTCCGCCAACCCTGATGTCCTTGCATGTCTGAATCCTGGCGGATGGAAATTCTGAGATTTCCATCCCCAACAACAACATTTTCCATCAAGATAGAACTGACAAAGGGGGAGGAGTTGCAATCTACTGCAGAGATAGCTTGCAAAGTTCTGTCATACTTTCCAGGTCTATGCCCAAACAGTTTGAGTTTCTAATTTAAAAAAATTAATCTCTCCAGAAATAAGTCTCTCACTGTTGCCGCCTGTTATAGAGCCCCCTCAGCTCCCAGCTGTGCCCTGGACACCATATGTGAATTGATTGTCCCTCATCTATCTTCAGAGTTCATTCAGTTAGGTGACCAAAACTGGGATATGCTTAACATCCCAACAGTCCTACAATCTAAGCTAGATGCCCTCAATCTCACACAAATCATCAAGGAACCCACCAGGTACAACCCAAAATCCGTAAACATGGGCACCCTCATAGATATTATCCTGAACAACTTGCCCTCCAAATACACTTCTGCTGTTTTCAATCAGGATCTCAGCGATCACTGCCTCATTGCCTTCATCTGCTATGGGTCTGGAGTCAAATGACTACCCCTCACCACTGTCAAAAGCTCCCTAAAACACTTCTGCTAGCAGGCCTTTATAATCAACCTGACCCGGGTATCCTGGAAGGATATTGATCTCATCCCGTCAGTCGAGGATGCCTGGTCATTCTTTAAAAGTAATTTCCTCAACATATTAAATAAGCATGCCCCTTTCAAAAAATGTAGAACTAAGGACAGATATAGCCCTTGGTTCACTCCAGACCTGATTTTCCTCGACCAGCACAAAAACATCTAGTGGCGGACTGCAATAGCATTGAATAGTCGCCTCGATATGCAACTGTTCAGGGAATTAAGGAACCATTACAAGCAGTCAGTCATTACAAGCAAAGGATAGCTTTATCAAATTTGCATCCTGTAGCTCTAACTCCATAAAGTTTTGGGACACTGTAAAGGCCATGGAGAACAAGAGCACCTCCTCCCAGCTGCTCACTGCACTGAGGCTAGGTAACACGGTCACCACCGATAAATCCACAATAATAGAGAATTTCAAGAAACATTTCTCTACGACTGGTCATGCTTTCCTCCTGGCTATCCCAAACCCGGCCAACAGCTCCGCACCCTCCGCAGCTACCTGCCCATGCCTCCCAAGCTTCTCCTTCACCCAAATCCAGATAGCAGATGTTCTGAAAGTGCTACAAAAGCTGGACCCGTTCAAATGAGCTGGGCTAGACAATCTGGACCCTGTCTTTCTAAATGTATCCACCGCCATTGTTGCAACCCCTGTTACTAGTCTGTTCAACCTCTCTTTTGTATCATCCGAGATCCTTAAAGATTGGAAAGCTGCCACGGTCATCCCCCTCATCAAAGGGGTGACACTCTAGACCCAAACTGTTATAGACCTATATCCATCCTGCCCTGCCTTTCTAAAGTCTTCGAAAGCCAAGTTAATAAACAGATCACTGACCATTTTCTAATCCCACCGTACCTTCTCCGCTGTGCAATCCGGTTTCCGAGCTGGTCATGGGTGCACCTCAGCCACGCTCAAGGTACTAAACGATATCATAACCGCCATCAATAAAATATTGTACTGTGCAGCCGTCTTCATCGACCTGGCCAAGGCTTTCGACTCTGTCAATCACAGTATTCTTATCGGCAGACTCAAAAGCCTTGGTTTCTCAAATGACTGCCTTGCCTGGTTCACCAACTACTACTCAGACAGAGTTTAGTGTGTTAAATCGGAGTGCTGACTCTTTTCTCTGTATATATCAACGATGTCGCTCTTGCTGCAGGTGATTCCCTGATCCACCTCTACGCAGACGACACCATTCTGTATACATCTGGCCCTTCTTTGGACACTGTGTTAACAAACCTCTAAACGAGCTTCAATGCCATACAACACTCCTTCCGTGGCCTCCAAACTGTTCTTAACCTCTAGTAAAACTAAATGCATGCTTTTCAACCGTTCGCTGCCCACACCCGCCCGACTTGCATCACTACTCTGGATGGTTCGGACAACTACAAACACCTAGGTGTCTGGCTAGACTGTAAACTCTCCTTCCAGACTCATTTTAAACATCTCCAATCCAAAATTAAATATAGAATCGACTTTCTATTCCGCAACAAAGCCTCCTTCACTCACGTTGCCAAACATTCACTAGTAAAACTGACTATCCTACCGATCCTCGACTTCGGCAATGTCATTTACAAAATAGCCTCCAACAATCTACTCAGCAAACTGGGTGCAGTCTATCACAGTGCCACCCGTTGTCACCAAAGCCCAATATACCACCCATCATTGCGACCTGTATGCTCTAATCGGCTGCTCCTCGCTACATATTCGTTGCCTGACCCACTGGCTTCAGGTCATCTATAAGTCTTTGCTAGGTAAAGCTCCGCCTTATCTCAGCTCACTGGTCACGATAACAACACCCACCCGTAGCACGCGCTCCAGCAGGTATATCTCACTGGTCACCCCCAAAGCCAACACACCCTTTGGCCGCCTTTCCTTCCCGTTCTCTGTTGCCAATGACTGGAACGAATTGCAAAAGTCTCTGAAGCTGAAGACTTATATTTCCTCACTAACTTTAAACATCAGCTATCCGAGCAGCTAAATCACTGCAGCTGTACATAGCCCATCTGTAAGAAGCCCATCCAGTCTACCTACCTCATCCCCATTTTGTTTTTATTTACTTTTCTGCTCTTTTGCACACCAGTATTTCTACTTGCACATCTATCACTCCAGTGTTAATCTGCTAAATTATAATTACTTGCTACTATGGCCTATGTATTTCTTTACCTCCTCACGTGATTTTCACACGCTGTATATAGACTTTCTTTTTTTTTCTATTGTGTTATTGACTGTACGCTTGTTTATTCCATGTGTAACTCTGTGTTGTTGTTTGTATCACACTGCTTTACTTTATCTTGGCCAGGACACAGTTGTAAATGAAAACTAGCCTCAACTTGCATACCTGGTTAAATAAAGTTGAAAAAAATGCTAAATGTATCTATATAGAATGCAGAAAAGTGGATAGTATAGAGGATATGTTTTGGATATTGAATCAGATCGTGAAACTTTGGGTCGTGCCAATTCATGTACATCTCCAATAGTGTAAGTCCATTGTCTGTTATGATGTTCCACATATTTCAGCATCGTACAATTCCCATAGCTGCCATTAAAATATCATATCCAGGGAGACGTAGTCGCATGGAGGTCACTGCGCCAACCAAATCTATCTCCGTAACCGACCGTCCCAAGTGACAACCGGGGTCGGATATGCTTTGCTGGCTCTCTGAGGGAACGGATGGTGACTGTCTGGGATATGATGTTTGGGGAATACGACAGTGGTGAATGTCATTCAAGTGACTGTTGGCATTATCATTTTGGAAGGCTTTCCTATAGGAGGGGAACTCGAGGAAGGACAGATACGCCTTTTGGGTATCCGGAGGAGACGGTAGGTTAAGGGAAGAGGTTCCACAGAGACAGATGATGGGAAAAACAAAGATGCTCATTGTCAAATCAACCCCTAGCTCCTAACCCTTAGATCAGGTCTCTCCAACCCTGTTCCTAGAGAGCTATCTTCCTGTAGCTTTTCCCTCCAACCCCAGTTGTAACTAACCTGACTCCTCTTAGCAACCAGGTAATTATTAGAATCAGGTTCGCTAGATTTGGGTTCGAGTGAAAACCTACCGGACAATAGCTCTTCAGGAACAGGGTTGGAGAGCCCTGCCCTAGACACTGAAAGGTTTGGATAGGTTTAAACAATATGGTGAACATTCATTCTAGTCTATCATGGAGCAAGGTAGCGCTACTCCCCTGTTGTTGACACCTGTCCTATCCTTTCCAATCTCGTGACTAGATCTACATGGAATCGGCTAAGAGAAGGCAGTGTTCACCAATAAGTAATTCCCTCATGGAAGAAAGGGAGGAAGGGACAAATTTGATCATTTTAATCTATTTAATCAATTAAAGATCCCAATTGAATCACCACCAATGAGCCAAACGGGCAGATCATGGGTGATTCAGCAATAAACCAGATCAAGTTGGTGCTTCTGTTTCTTGTGTCAGGCCATTAAGAATTATTATACAAGTCATAACTGCCCGGGATGCTGATTAAACTTTAACATTGACCGTTGCCATGGAAACATTGCCTGGCTCTGGAAGAATTACAAAACAAATTCCACTTGGCAGGCCCATAAGAGAATGAAAGAATGCATTATTTGTTGCATGAATGTAATTTCCCATAGTCCGCTGTGTTCCGGAATGTCAGAAGGACATTAAAGTAGAAAAAGAGAAATGGGGGTAAACCAGGACCCGTATGTATTAAGCATCTCAGAATAGTGCTGATCTAGGACCAGGTCTCCCCTGTCTTGAAAGGCAAAGCTAATCGTAGATGAGTACAGCCCTGATGCACATCTTCATTGCTTATTTAAACATTCATTCATGTTAATATCCTTATTTGTATACATACACTAATTTAAATCCAGGCAATCTGAGATCATCACATCATGTAATTCATCTCACGTTGGCTATTTTATGTCTGGGACATTAGTCTCAGGTATAAGTGACAGCTCCTCCCTGGCTGTCTGGCAGCCGGACCTGATCAGGTGGTTCAGTATAAATATAGTGGCGCAGGAAAAAGGGCCAGTCATTCAATTATAGTCCAGATGGACCCCGCCTCTTTATCCAGCAACCCGACAGGTCCCCTGTGTAATTATATTACCCTGTCTAATGGCTTCTATCATGCCGCTTATCTCCAGTCTGGAGGGAGGGATGGATTGAAGGAGAGATGGAAAGAGAAGGGATGGAAGAGACAGGAGATGGCATGAGGAGAGAGGGAGAGAGTGATGGAGAGATGGAGATAGAAGGAGTGGAAGAGACAGGAAACGCCATGAGGAGAGAGGGAGAGAGTGAGGGAGAGCGTGATGGAGAGAATGAGGGAGAGATGGAGAGTGGAAGAGACAGGAGATACCATGAGGAGAGAGGGAGAGAGTGAGGGAGAGAGTGAAGGAGAGATGGAGGGGGAGGGAGAGATGGAGATAGAAGGAATGGAAGAGACAGGAGACGCCATGAGGAGAGAGTGAGGGAGAGCGTGATGGAGAGATGGAGATAGAAGGAGTGGAAGAGACAGGAAACGCCATGAGGAGAGAGGGAGAGAGTGATGGAGAGATGGAGATAGAAGGAGTGGAAGAGACAGGAGACGCCATGAGGGAGAGGGGAGAGTGAGGAGAGCGTGATGGAGAGAATGAGGGAGAGATGGAGAGTGGAAGAGACAGGAGATACCATGAGGAGAGAGGGAGAGAGTGAGGGAGAGAGTGAAGGAGAGATGGGGGGAGGGAGAGATGGAGATAGAAGGAATGGAAGAGACAGGAGACGCCATGAGGAGAGAGTGAGGGAGAGCGTGATGGAGATAATGAGGGAGAGATGGAGATAGAAGGAGTGGAAGAGACAGGAGACACCATGAGGAGAGAGGGAGAGAGTGAGGGAGAGAGTGAAGGAGAGATGGAGGGGGAGGGAGAGATGGAGATAGAAGGAATGGAAGAGACAGGAGACGCCATGAGGAGAGAGGGAGAGAGTGAGGGAGAGATGGAGATAGAAGGAATGGAAGAGACAGGAGACGCCATGAGGAGAGAGGGAGAGATGATCCAGGAGGTTATATAACAAGACGGGGGGCATTTTGATACACCACAGAACCCTCTCTGCACCCATTAACAGGTCAGGGGCCTCAATCTGGCAGCTGTGGTAGTATATGTATGTCCTAACATGGTGGCGAGAACAGAGGATGATTGGTGAAAGCCAAGTTATGACACACTACTGCCCACTGTAACCCATGGCACAACATGGCATTTGGTACTTTCTATTGAATAGAATGACAATGGTAATAGGTTAGTTCACAGTCACGTCCATGCAATCGTGAAGCCATAGTACCATTCCACTCATACACTGAGTATAATGCCTTTTTATTGAGGACGTTTCTAGTTATGACACCCTACAGTCCATTGTAACACATGGCCATTTGGCACATACAGCATTTGCTGTTGAATAGAATAACCAAAGGTCGCAATCCTTTTTCAGATCAGTGCAGATGAAGCACACAAGGCAAACAGAAGATGGCACAACATTAGATAATTGACACATAGCTACAGTAGGTAGATCAAACCCTTCAACTCAGTTTAGGACCAGAAAGTCCTTCACTGTTTACCCTGGCTTCAACCATGTTCGGTCGATGTCCCTGGCCTGAACTTTACAAGAGGATGAACCGCGTATAGAAGGCCTCTCCAGATGACAGTCAGTTTGATCATGCTCAACACAGTGAAAATGTGAGGCACACAATGACAGTTGAATAACCAGGCTTTGTTGATGTGACTCGTCTTTGAAGGCACAGAGGCACAAACAGATCTTTAGAAGTGCAGGATCTGAGAGACCCGGACGGAGAGAAAAGAGAGAGAGAGAGAGAGACAATGTTGATGAAAGAGAGAGCTCAATCAGCAAAAGAAAGACAGCTGTGTGCTAATCAAAGCTGCGGTGAGATCAAATGGAAACATGTACTAAGTCGGCAAACCAATGTCCTTCAACGATCGCCCTTCAAAGTCAATTGCCAGCTTCCAGCCCCCTACCATGGCTATATGTATGCTCAGCAAACATGAAACAGTATCAAATAACCAGTATTTAAACTAACTAACTAACTAACTAACTAGGTAGCTAACAAGCTAACTAGCTACTTCTCAAGTTCAGATTTGTAGTTTAAGACCTTGCAGTGATTAACTTAAATGACCCTAGCAGCCTATCTCTGCAATGTGAAGGATATCTTCTAGAATAGATTCCCAGAGGGCATTGGCTGTAAAACAAATGTTCTGTGTCAACAAACATGAATTAGTTTGTGTAAGGCAGAGGCTAGCTAGCATCTGATTCACCCTTTTCACTTATGTAACGGCCTACGTAGAGTTGCCCTCTGGCCAGACATGGTGTTACAAGGGAGAGATCGGACATAGCTGGCGTTCCCTTTCTAGCATGTTCTCTGTCTCACCTCAGGAAAACATCACTCAGGAAAACTACAACCCTTTCTGTTTATAGTCAAGATTCTTCAATTCTGTCTTCCTCGTGGGGTTTTAAGTGGATCCTTGAAGTTGAGACATTCCAGATTTATGAAATGAAAAGGAAATTTGCTTTAAAATATTAATAATTAAAAGTCCAACTGCATCACTGCTGTGCACCCTCCGTGACCGACCTTAATACTCTAGCCTAGCTAGTTGTGAAGATCTGAAATAAATCCTAGGTTTAGGTTACATATAGACATATAGGCTATGTGGATCGGTTGATCGGGGTTGTTTCTGGACAGGAATCGTTTCTGGACCAGATGGATCAGTTGGATGAAGGATGGCAGAATAAAGGTTGATGGTTCCATTCCCACATGGGCCGATACACTTCACTTCAAGTTCTACTCCATTTCTATATTGTATAGCCCGTTTCTGTGTGGAAATCTGTCCTCCCAGAATTGACTCCTGTCCTGATCCACTGAGGGAGCAGAGGCAGATGCCTGGAGGCTCCAGCTGCAGAGACAGAATTAACAGGTGGGCTGACTGCAGCTCTGCAGGTGCAGAGAGACACACCATGCATCATCTGCCCAACGTTGGCCTGGTTCCCTACAGTGGGATACATACAGACATCAAAACACACCTACACATGTGCAGTCAGGCACACACACACACACATGCGTGCACACTAATGCATGCACACCCAGAGTTTTCCTTGCCACTGTCTAGGTTTGGAGGTGAAGGTCTGAGCTTTGTTAATTGCTCTTTGGCAAATATGTCAAAAGCATTAGCCATCTACAATTTTGCATGATTGGTTGATTGAAAGGGACTTGTTCTCAGTTCATAAGAGGTTAGGGTTAGGGCCATGTGGAGAGATAATACTTTCCTGTATATAGTATATTGTGGGCCTTGCACATGGAGATGGAAGAATTATCGCCCTCTAGTGATACGCTACTATCATTACTACTACCAGTACTTCTGAGAAAGGGTTGCATCAATAGTCTGACGGGGCTTCCTCTCCTTGCCTTTTCTCAATCTCTATGGATCTGAGATCATTGGGAGAATCTCAATTGCATACGTCTCACGTCCTCCTCAAAACCCATTAGAGGAGAAGGTCAGAGGGGAGGGACCTCTGGCTTTCATATCCAATGGGTTTTGAGTATCGATGAAAACATTGTGGATGCTTACTGGACATTTCCCTTCACTTTTTCAGATATTTCAGATCAGTGAAGATTAAAGAGATGAGACAGGGAGAGGAAGCTAACTTATACTATTGAGATGCACCCATGGCTTCTATGCAAGCTCCACTAATCAGAAAACCCAATTTACCCTACTGGGCAGCATAAACTGGGTTCAACGTATGAATGATTTGTTTCTGTTTGAGTGAAGGCGAGTATACATGCTCTTCTGTTAAATCGTCTAATATAATATTGCTCTGGAGGTGTAATTCATGGGCACCCCACTCGATAAGCTGATTCATCAAAGGATTCAGTGGCAGTAGTGTGTGTGTTCTGTATAGGCAGTCACATGATTTCTATAAGTCCTCTGAGTACATGAATGTCAACAGTCAAATGCTGTGTGGGTGTGTTTACTGGCATGAACACAGTATATGCACAAGCATGCCCGTGAGTTTATATAAGGAGTGTTTGTGTGAGGGACTCTAAAAGAGACTGTGTTGCAGCCTGTTGGAGAACACACACACACACACACACACACACACACACACACACACACACACACACACACACACACACACACACACACACACACACACACACACACACACACACACACACACACACACACACACACACACACACACACACACACTGCCCCTTAGCTAGTATACTGTCTCCTAACCAGACTAGCCTTTTCCCATACATCCCCATTACAGTATTAATGAGCATGAACAGTATCAATGATCATGAGCAACGAATGGGGAACAGATTTACTACTGTATCCGAGCACACACACACAAACACACACACACACACGCTCACGCACGCACACACACACACACACACACACACACACACACACACACACACACACACACACACACACACACACACACACACACACACACACACACACACACACACACACACACACACACACACACACACACACACACACACACACAGAGGGGTAACAGGTGCGGGGGGACCCACTGAACTTTAAGAGCCTTCAGGGTGCATAGGCTCACCTTACACCCATATAGGCTCACCTCACACCCATATAGGCTCACCTCACACCCATATAGGCTCACCTCACACCCATATAGGCTCACCTCACACCCATATAGGCTCACCTCACACCCATATAGGCTCACCATCTCACTATACTCCTCTGTAAACTGCTAATCTCTTTATACCCGTCGCAAGACCCACTGGTAGATGCATATTTATAAAACCCTGTTAGGCCTCACTCCCCTCTATCTGAGATATCTACTGCAGCACTCTTCCTCCACATACAACACCTGTTCTGCCAGTCACATTCTGTTAAAGGTCCCCTAAGCACACACATGCCTGGTTCGCTCCTCTTTTCAGTTCGCTGCAGGTAGCGACTGGAACGAGCTGCAACATACACTCAGACTGGACAGTTTAATCTCAATCTCTTCATTCAAAGACTCAATAATAGACTCTTACTGACAGTTGTGGCTGCTTTGCGTGATATATTGTTGTCTCTACCTTCTTGCCCTTTGAGCTGTTGTCTGTGGCCAATAATGTTTATAACATGTTTTGTGTTGGTACCATGTTGTGTTGCTACCATACTGTGTCATGTGTTGCTGCCTTGCTATGTTGATGTCTAGGTCTCTCTTGTCGTCATGTGTGTTTTGTCCTATATTTATATATATATATATATATTTTTTTTTTTGTGAAATATATATATATATATACAGTATTATCCCAGCCCCCGTCCCTGCAGGAGGCCTTTTGCCTTTCGGTAGGCCATCATTGTAAATAAGTTATTTGCTCTTAACTAACTTGCCTGGTTAAATAAATAGACTCACCTCACACCCATATAGACTCAACTCACACCCATATAGACTCACCTCACACCCATATAGACTCACCTCACACCCATATAGACTCAACTCGCACCCATATAGACTCAACTCACACCCATATAGACTCAACTCACACCCATATAGACTCAACTCGCACCCATATAGACTCACCTCACACCCATATAGACTCAACTCACACCCATATAGACTCATCTCACACCCATATAGACTCAACTCACACCCATATAGACTCAACTCGCACCCATATAGACTCACCTCACACCCATATAGACTCACCTCACACCCATATAGACTCACCTCACACCCATATAGACTCAACTCACACCCATATAGACTCAACTCACACCCATATAGACTCACCTCACACCCATATAGACTCACCTCACACCCATATAGACTCACCTCACACCCATATAGACTCAACTCACACCCATATAGACTCAACTCACACCCATATAGACTCAACTCACACCCATATAGACTCACCTCACACCCATATAGACTCACCTCACACCCATATAGACTCACCTCACACCCATATAGACTCAACTCACACCCATATAGACTCACCTCACACCCATTTGAAACATTTTTAAAAAATCCCAAAATAAATGTACAAACAGTAGGGTATAAATAAACATCTCAATAACTAGAAATACATAAAAAAGGAGGGTCTAAGCTTCTATCGAAACTTGTGTTTCAACTCTAAAAAATGAGTGCAGGAGGAGAGGTAGTTGCAATGGAGGTATCACTGATCAGCTGTTTAGAGAAAATCCCCCCTATGTCCCCTATGCTCACTGTGCATGACTCAACACATATTAAATAGTACAGTATGCAATATGTATTGGTGTTCAATATAAATGGAAGGTTCCCAGGCCCACAAGTAGTTTGGTCATGACCAGGGTAGACCTGTAGTGTCATCTTGTGGCTATCTTGTGGTACTTCATGACCATGCCTTCCTTCACTAGCACATATTAGGTCAAATTGACTCACATGCAGACATCCAGCATAACTTTTCCTATGACTATTCTAAACAATATAGTCATACATTGTTTTAACGATTGACAGCTGCCTCTGATTGAGAACCATACTAGGCCGAACACAGAAATCCCAAATTATGGAAAAACGAACATAGACAACCCACCCAACTCACGCCCTGACCATACTAAAACTAAGATATAAATACAGAACTAAGGTCAGAATGTGACATTGGTCAGAACGTGACATTGTCTCTGTGAATGGTTTGTCCTCTGAGCTGAGAAATCAACTGTAAATTTTGGTGTTCCTCAAGGTTCCGTTTTAGGACCACTATTGTTTTCACAATATATTTTACCTCTTGGGGATGTCATTCGAAAACATAACGTTAACTTTCACTGCTATGCAGATGACACACAGCTGTACATTTCAATGAAACATGGTGAAGCCCCAAAATTGCCCCCACTAGAAGCCTGTGTTTCAGACAAAAGGAAGTGGATGGCTGCAAACTTTCTACTTTTAAACTTGGACAAAACAGAGATGCTTGTTCTAGGTCCCAAGAAACATAGAGATCTTCTGTTGAATCTGACAATTAGTCTTAATGGTTGTACAGTCGTATCAAATAAAACTGTGAAGGACCTCGGTGTTACTCTGGACCCTGATCTCTCTTTTGACGAACATATCAAGACTGTTTCAAGGACAGCTTTTTTCCATCTACGTAACATTGCAAAAATCAGAAACTTTCTGTCCAAAAATTATGCAGAAACTTTCCGGCTACCCGGATAATGCACTAAACGAACTTCAGTTAGTGCTAAATACAGCTGCTAGAATCTTGACTAGAACCAAAAAATCTGATCATATTACTCTAGCCTCCCTACACTGGCTTCCTGTTAAGGCAAGGGCTGATTTCAAGGTTTTACTGCTAACCTACAAAGCATTGCATGGGCTTGCTCCTACCTATCTCTCTGATTTGGTCCTGCCGTACATACCTACACGTACGCTACGCTCACAAGACGCAGGCCTCCTAATTGTCCCGAGAATTTCTAAACAAACAGCTGGAGGCAGGGCTTTCTCCTATTGAGCTCCATTTTTATGGAATGGACTGCCTACCCATGTGAGAGACGGAGACTTGGTCTTAACCTTTAAGTCTTTACTGAAGACTCATCTCTTCAGTGGGTCATATGATTGAGTGTAGTCTGGCCCAGGAGTGTGAAGGTGAACGGAAAGGCTCTGGAGCAACGGACCGCCCTTGCTGTCTCTGCCTGGCCGGTTCCCCTCTTTCCACTGGGATTCTCTGCCCCTAACCCTATTACAGGGGCTGAGTAACTGGCTTACTGGTGCTCTTTCATGCCGTCCCTAGGAGGGGTGCATTACTTGAGTGGGTTGAGTCACTGATGTGGTCTTCCTGTCTGGGTTGGCGCCCCCCTTTGGGTTGTGCCGTGGCAGAGATCTTTGTGGGCTATACTCGGCCTTGTCTCAGGATGGTAAGTTGGTGGTTGAAGAAATCCCTCTAGTGGTGTGGGAGCTGTGCTTTGGCAAAGTGGTGGGGTTATATCCTTCCTGTTTGGCCCTGGCCGGCCACAGCGTCTCCTGACCCCTCCTGTCTCAGCCTCCAGTATTTATGCTGCAGTAGTTTGTGTCGGGGAGCTAGAGTCAGTTTGTTATATCTGGAGTACTTCTCCTGTCTTATCCGGTGTCCTGTGTGAATTTAAGTATGCTCTCTCTAATTCTCTCTTTCTTTCTCTCTCTCGGAGGACCTGAGCCCCAGGACCATGCCTCATGACTACCTGGCATGATGACTCCTTGCTGTCCCCAGTCCACCTGGCCGTGCTGCTGCTCCAGTTTCAACTGTTCTGCCTGCGGCTATGGAATCCTGACCTGTTCATCGGACGTGCTACCTGTCCCAGACCTGCTATTTTCAACTCTCTAGAGACAGCAGGAGTGGTAGAGATACTCTTAATGATCGGCTATGAAAAGCCAACTGACATTTACTCCTGAGGTGCTGACTTGCTGCCCCCTTGACAACTATTGTGATTATTATTATTTGACCCAGCTGGTCATTTATGAACATTTGGACATCTTGGCCATGTTCTGTTATAATCTTCACCCGGCACAGCCAGAAGAGGACTGGCCACCCCTCATAGCCTGGTTCCTCTCTAGGTTTCTTCCTAGGTTTTGGCCTTTCTAGGGAGTTTTTCCTAGCCACCGTGCTTCTACAGCTGCATTGCTTGCTGTTTGGGGTTTTAGGCTGGGTTTCTGTACAGCACTTTGAGATATCAGCTGATGTACGAAGGGCTATATAAATATATTTGATTTGATTTGATTTGACTTAATGCCCAATGTTACATATACGGAACAAACTTTTAAGTGACTATACTTCGGCAAAAATAAATATTTTTCTTAGAAATGTATTGAATTTCAGAAACTCACCTTTTTGACAACTTACGAGACCATTCGGAGTAGCATAATTCACTTTTTTATCATTGAAGTCATTTTCAGCATTTTCACCATTTTCAGCACCAATCTCTAATAGTGTAATTACAACGACTGTGCATCAGATGGTGTCACGTGTGTACTAGGATCTCTTCTTGACGATCGTGGCTTCCTCTTATGTATTGATCGGGTTCAGACACTTTACCAGGTGTTTAAAGACACTGTTACATATATGTAACATTGGGCTCTAAAGGGTTAACAAAGTGATCAACTTTCCCATATTCATTGTCACTACTTCAGTATTTGTTGCATGTATGATAATCAGCAGGATTTCAAGAACAATAATACACTTGAGATGATATTATGTTGGAATGCCTTGGTAGATGTATGCATAGCTATCATCACATATCTCATACAAAAACATTGTCTGGGAATCAATATACAAAGAAACACCCACCTTGTTTTCTTTGTACAGATATTTAATATTTAGACTTGGGGCAACAGCCGTTGTTTTTACAGCACAATTTGCATAATTTATCAATACCTCCTGTGTACAATCACAAAACCATGACATTAGATTTTTCTGTTTACATACAAGTGGAAAACCAGAGGGATTTTACAAGCATACTCTTTGTACAGTCAGCATACATCTTTAAATAATCTGAGAATTATTCTTCAGAATTTCGTTCCCCTCGTAACGTTTGATCTCTCTATCTTTTCTTTTTAAATAGAATTTCTGGACACAAAAATAGTATGAACGAACCACCAACTAAACATGCAACATCCATTGTTGTGAGCACATTTAAATTCTCCTGCAACTAGTGGAGTTGATAAAATAAGGTTTGTCTGTGTTTGTATCCTCTGGTAAAACTCTGTTGTGTCCGGTGTAAGGGCAAGGTTTATAAGGTCTTTACTCCATCTAAGTCCTGTAGGTATTCTGCCATGTCAAGAGAGTAACATACTGCTTGTGTTCTCATCTCGTCATCATATGTGTTAATGTCAGATATCAAGGAAATCTTTCGGTTTCCTCTTGTAGAAAAAAAATATATGTATTTACAAGGTAGGATATAAAGAGATGGCATTTCTGTGTGTGTGTGTGTGTGTGTGTGTGTGTGTGTGTGTGTGTGTGTGTGTGTGTGTGTGTGTGTGTGTGTGTGTGTGTGTGTGTGTGTGTAGATCTTAGCTAGATAACACACATAGGAAAGGGAGGTCACTTTCAGGAGGACTTGGCCATGCATGGGTGTGGTATGAAGAAACTACTCACGCACGCTGGTATCAAAAAATATCAATTTCAGGTGGGTAACCGTTTTAGATAGAACATCAGGTCATTACATTGTTAAACTTTTTTTGGTCATTTTTCAAATTACATATATACTGGAAAAATAAAACTATTCAAAAGTGGGGGTGCATAAAAACTCAGTGAAAAGCTAGAATCTGTTGGGAGCGTGGCTCTGGTGTTAAGAAAGTGTCCCCTTAGATTCTAGTCTATGTGAAGAGTCACTACTGTGTGTGTGTGTGTGTGTGTGTGTGTGTGTGTGTGTGTGTGTGTGTGTGTGTGTGTGTGTGTGTGTGTGTGTGTGTGTGTGTGTGTGTGTGTGTGTGTGTGTGTGTGTGTGTGTGTGTGTGTGTGTGTGTGTGTGTGTGTGTGTGTGTGTGTGTGTGTGTGTGTGTGTGTGTGTGTGTGTGTCGGCTGGGACATTGGGCTGAAGATTGAGTTTCTGGGTTGAAATATAAGCCCTGGATAATTTTGCTGAAAACAAAATACCTTTCCAATTAGCTATGTAACTTACATCTAACATTTGCTGATGTAAAAAACATATGAAAACAACAAATTGTGTGCAATAAATAAAGTTGCATTTAACGGTATGTGAAAGCATACTTATACAAATCAAAGAGCTATATGTTCTTATTCATTCCCTAACGTGAAGGCAGTAAAAAAACTATACACGTGAACAATACACAAACAGAATAACCCATTGTCCCCTAAAATGCATCGCTAATTCAGACTGTAGAATCTAGATTGATAATTCAGACACAGTCACAACACGAAGTCTATGTTGCATAGAATCAGATGGAGAGAACCTGTGGTGTTTGGTCAATGTTTGGCAAAGATCAAAGGTCAAAAGGTCGCCATTAAACCAACCAGCCCTCACACACCTTGACCCTAGGCAGGTCATCACTCTGAGTGTGTCCTTTCAACTGAAAGCCACGTTACACACCTTCAAATCTCACAGGTCCGTAGCTTAGAGATGCACACCAGCCCATAGCAAATAGTACATGCACACCAGCAACAATAAATGTGTTACCAGGACTATGACAAACATGCCAAAATTTAATAATTTCTTCTTTATTTTACCCCCTTTTGGTCCCCAATTTTCATGGTATCGTTGTTAGTAGTTACTGTCTTGTCTCATCGCTGCAACTCCCGTACGGACTCGGGAGAGGCAAAGGTCGAGAGCCATGCGTCCTCTGAAACACAACCCAACCAAGCCGCACTGATTCTTAACACAGTGCGCATTCAACCCGGAAGCCAGCCGCACCAATGTGTCGGAGGAAACACCATACACTTAGCGACCTGGTTAGCGTTCACTACACCCGGCCCGCCACAGGAGTCGCTAGTGCGCGATGAGACAAGGATATCCCTGCCGGCCAAACCCTCCCTAACCCAGACGACGCTAGGCCAATTGTGCGCCGCCCCATGGGCCTCCCGGTCGCGGCCGGCTGCGACAGAGCCTGGGCTCGAACCCAGAGTCTCTGGTGCCACAGCTAGCACGGCGATGCAGTGCCTTAGACCACTGCCTTAGACCACTGCGCCACCCAGGAGCATTGTAGCATTTCTTCATCAAAGCAACATTGATTGAACTCATGTTCAAACAATAGCCCCAGCTACCAACCTCTCCCCATAGAGAAACAGAGAGCCCAATAGGATAGCTTGATGGAGATAGACACACCAACAGAAACCGTCTAAAGCATGCCACAGCCACCTACTCCCCCACCCCACCCACCCATCCAATGTATAGATAGACAACTGTTTGGAGGCGACCCTGATATATGAACCATGGGACACACTTTACTATACACAGGCCAAGAGGGTAATCAAGTATGGTCGACTATATTATATTACTATCATTATCATAATCCTTATTTATTTAATATATTCATTTGACATACTTATATATATTATATTTCTCTACGAGTGGGGACATACTGTATATTCATCTATACATTCGATAACTTGACAAAGTGCTAAGTAAAACATGAAAGTGTGCATGTGAAGAGATATTTCAAATGTGTGAATGTAAGGAGAAGTCAGAACTATGCTAGTCTTACGCATAGCAGTTCACTGTGTATCTTACTTGGAGGAAAACCAGGCTTGAATCACAGCTAAAACCTGTGGCCAATATTTCACATTCCAAAAATAAAACGTTAAGCCACAATCATCCACAACGGATTGTCTGTGATAAGAATATATCTATTTATCTCTCACAACGACAGTGTACTCAACTATATACAAAGTCAACCTCAAAGGCAACAATGCAACTTTTCACTGTCACGTTCATTAGGTCACCCAGCAGAAAACATTTTGCAACTGAAAACTAAAATGAGTATTTATTCCGGGACAACACCAGGTAGTCCCTCCTTGTTTCAGTCTGTTCTCTTCCATTTGGTGCCTAATAAACATGACCCTGTGCACAAGACTACCCAGTCTGTTAAACCACACCAATTATACTTAGAACAATGTTTATATAATATATCTGATATATCAGCATCTAAATTTACATCTAGAGAAAGAAGAGAAGGGGAAATATTGTTGTCCCAAAATGTAAAAACATGCTTGCCAAGGTCTTTGTACCTTGTGCCAGATGAGGGAGTCATTTCAAATCGAGAATTAGAATTAAAGTGAGAGTATGTCACAAAATATACTGTGCGTCCCTGGATAAAAAATTCTTCATTCATCATTCAGTACTTAAACAATTGAGGAGAATAATCAATAAAACTCTAATAATCATAATTATAATACAAAAATAAGAGGTGCAATCTCCTTATAATAAATCTTCAACATTTAATTCCCAAAATGCTTCATAAATTAATTAAATTATTCTAACAATATACAAAGCCATGAGGGGAATCCACAGGTAGTTAAAATTTCATTCATAAATAAAAACATCTCCAGTCAAATAAAGCAATGAGAGAATCTAAACATGTCCACCCCCTGTATTTATGTGTCAGTCTCTTACGATCATCTTTCTTTGTGGTGTGTTTGAATGTGTTTTTCACTGTGTGTGAGTGTGTGTAATACCTGGTTGATTCTGTTCTTGCTTTGTTGCCTCAATGTCCTCCTCCCTGCCCTGGCTATACTACTTCCTGTAAACACAAGTTAATTTCCTGTAAACACATACCTACTTCCTCCCCACTATCCAATCCCCAGTCACAGCTCAAGCAATTCAAACGCTGACCCCTGACCCCTGACCCTTGACACCAAAACTCAAGATCCACAGGATGCGTAAGAGATGTCTAACTCCTGCACCCTAACGGTCCTCGCCCGACCCCAATGGTGGACCTGTGAGTATGTCCAGTAGGTCCATAAAGAGTGGATCAGTGATGGAGACAGTAAACTCGAGTGCCCTAGCCATCCTCGTCTTTCTCTCTGCGAGTTAAGAGCCTATAGAATAGACAAGGTTAACAGTAGGTTCTTTAGGAGTGGATCTGAGCAGAGCTAGCCAGCAGTTTGTGCCAGCTGACCACTCGCTTCCGCACGTCCACCTTATCCAGCCAGATGTAGGCCTCTCCGATCAGGGTCTTCTTAATGAACTTCCCCCCATTGGACACCAGGAAGAGCTGGACAGAGGAGAGAGAAGAGTTAGACAACCAGAAGAGCTGGACAGAGGAGAGAGAAGAGTTAGACACCAGGAAGAGCTGGACAGAGGAGAGAGAAGAGTTAGACAACAAGAAGAGCTGGACAGAGAAGAGAGAAGCGTTAGACACAGGGAAGAGCTGGACAGAGGAGAGAGAAGAGTTAGACAACAGGAAGAGCTGGACAGAGGAGAGATAAGCGTTAGACACAGGGAAGAGCTGGACAGAGGAGAGAGAAGAGTTAGACAACAGGAAGAGCTGGACAGAGGAGAGATAAGAGTTAGACACCAGGAAGAGCTGGACAGAGGAGAGAGAAGAGTTAGACAACAGGGAGAGCTGGACAGAGGAGAGAGAAGCGTTAGACACAGGGAAGAGCTGGACAGAGGAGAGAGAAGAGTTAGACAACAGGAAGAGCTGGACAGAGGAGAGATAAGAGTTAGACACCAGGAAGAGCTGGACAGAGGAGAGAGAAGAGTTAGACAACAGGGAGAGCTGGACCGAGGAGAGAGAACAGTTAGACAACAGGAAGAGCTGGACAGAGGAGAGAGAAGAGTTAGACAACAGGAAGAGCTGGACAGAGGAGAGAGAAATTAGACACAGGGAAGAGCTGGACAGAGGAGAGAGAAGAGTTAGACAACAGGAAGAGCTGGACAGAGGAGAGAGAAGTATTAGACACCAGGAAGAGCTGGACAGAGGAGAGAGAAGCGTTAGACACAGGGAAGAGCTGGACAGAGGAGAGAGAAGCGTTAGACACAGGGAAGAGCTGGACAGAGGAGAGAGAAATTAGACACAGGGAAAAGCTGGACAGAGGAGAGTTAGACACCAGGAAGAGCTGGACAGGGGAAAGAGAAGTGTTTGACACCAGGAAGAGCTGGAGAGAGAAGAGATAGACACCAGGAATAGCTGGACAGGGGAGAGAGAAGAGTTAAACACCAGGAAGAGATGGACAAAGAAGAGTTAGACACCAGGAAGAGCTGGGCAGAGGAGAGAGAAGAGTTAGACACTAGGAAGAGCTGGACAGAGAAGAGTTAGACACCAGGAAGAGCTGGACAGAGGAGAGAGAAGAGTTAGACACTAGGAAGAGCTGGGCAGAGAACAGTTAGACACCAGGAAGAGCTGGACAGAGAAGAGTTAGACACCAGGAAGGGCTGGACAGAGAAGAATTAGACACCAAGAAGAGCTAGACAGAGAAGAGTTAGACACCAGGAAGGGCTGGACAGAGAAGCGTTAGACACCAAGAAGAGCTAGACAGAGAAGAGTTAGACACCAAGAAGAGCTGGACAGAGAAGAGTTAGACACCAAGAAGAGCTAGACAGAGAAGAGTTAGACACCAAGAAGAGCTGGACAGTGTACCGGACCCCCCACCCCCCCCTATGCTGCTGCTACTCTCTGTTAATATCTATGCATAGTCACTTTAATAACTCTACCTACAGTACTGTACATGTACATATTACCTCAATTACCTCGACACCGGTGCACATTGACTCTGTACCGGTACCCCCTGTATATAGCCTTGCTACTGTTATTTACTGCTGCTCTTTAATCTCTTTAATCTCTCTTATCTCTGACATTTTAATTGTAGGTATTTTTGTTGTATTTTCTTAAAACTGCACTGTTGGTTAAGGGCTTGTAAGTAAGCATTTCACTGTTGTATTCTGCGCATGTGATAAATACAGTTTGATTTGAGAGAGAAGAGTCATGTTTAGAACAGACATCGAGCAGACACTTTTATCCAGAGTATTCTTGGTAACCAGGACCCAACATTGCGTGTGTGCGAGCTGGCAGGCTACTCGATTTATGTAACTTTCTGTCACAAGAGTTCATATCCAGCGTGACACACAGAGCATGTGATATAGAGGGCAGCAGTACAGCACACATACGAGCATCCTACATATTATACTTTAAATGACATATAACAGTATCTAAGACAAGAAAAGAGATGCACGAGGGAAATAGACATTCAGGCAGGCAGACAGACAGACCTGCAGAGAGTGGCCGGTGGGGTTCATGCAGAATCTGAAGGTCTCGTTGAAGGAGGGCTCGCGGTCGTGACGACATACCCGGGTCTTCTTCTTGATGATCCTCTTCTGGGTCGCAATGTTCACCACATACAGCTTCACATAGAGGTCTGTAGACACACACACATATGAACACACTACATTGGTCACAAAATAGTTATCTTCTATTTTCTGAAACAGTCTGTGTGTGTGTGTGTGTGTCTGTGTATGTACCTGAATTCACATGTATCTGTACCATTTGAGTTTGTGTGTGTGCGAGCGAATGTGCATTGACATGAGTGTGTAAACGTGTGTGTGTGTACATGTTTGTGTGTAATGTACATGTACATATAGCAGTACCTGGCAGGTGGTCTGGAGACTTGAACTTGTAGGTGATGTTTCTGCACTGGAGAATCTCCAACACCAGCTGGTCTCCCTCTGTCTTCAGCTCCTTCCTCAGAGCTATCTTGATCTCTCCCATTACCTGGGTCTTACCTACACACACACACACACACACACACACACACACACACACACGTTAATTCACATATACACACACCGGTGGAGGTCGGTGCCGTTTAAAAATTAGGGAGGACAATTATTTTTTTTACAAGCATGGCCTTATTTCTATTACAGCATATTGGATGACTGTCATTCATATTCCATTCACCCAGCTCAATGTAACAGCAATAGGTTTAGCTACTACATAATACTACAATTTTGCCTGTACCCAGTCTGTGAATGCAAGTTTACAATGTAGGTGCACAGGTTGAGAGAAATTTGAGCAATCAAAGTGATAGACATTGACACAATCACTCTTGCCTGCCTATAGCTGAGCTAGGGTGTAATCATTAGTCCAACAGTTGAATATGACAGTTTTCATTCGACAAATTCAGGTATGTTATCCCCGTTTCATTCCGTTTGCTTCCGTTTAAGAATTTATTTTTCAACAGAATTGGCGGAATGAATACACCCGTGATCACATGCAAACACAGTTCACTTTGATCCCTTTGATCGTTGTGTAATTCCTTACCACATCTACGTGCTCTCCTCCTCTCACCTTTCCCTTCCCTTGTGGACTTCAGTGCACAACACATTAGCTGCTTGTGACCAGGCTAAAAACAAATCTAAGCCAAACCTTCATATCATAACCGCTAACTGCTACACACAGCCTACATCACCATATTAACATCATAGTCAATATAGCTACTAGAACTAATGCATTAGTAAACCCGCTATAATCATGCAGTACAGTGTACAGTCAGCAGCAAGCAGTTTAGCAGTTACACCGGCGGGCCCCTGTGGCAATAAATTAATAAAATCAAAAGCTTACCTTGACTTGGAAAAGTTCCAGTGTTGGATAGCAATATCCAGCTAGCTAACATAACATCCCTCTCTGTTTGAGCTGGTTTGTTTGACTAAACTAGCTAGCTGCATTCGCTAGCTAAGTGAAAGTGAAAAAAATACAACTAAATATATCGCTATATAACTGTTCAACTATTGTCTTTCTCTTTGAGTCAACTACTTACCACATTTTGTGCACTGCAGTGCTAGCTAGCTGTAGCTTATGCTTTCAGTACTACATTCATTCTCTGATCCTTTGATTGGGTGGACAACATGTCAGTTCATACTACAAGAGCTCTAATAGGTTGGAGGACGTCCTCTGGAAGATGTCATAATTATTGTGCAAGTCTATGGAACGTGGTGAGAACCAATAGCCTCCTAGGTTTTGTATAGAAGTCAATATACCCAGAAGGGGACAGAAATTAGAAATTAGCTGTGCTCCGGCTACACCATATTGGTTGCCTACAGAGTGCTGTTGAGTGTACTGTAGACCTTCATTGCAAAACAGTGTTTTAATAAATGATTTGGTGACGTGAATATATTTATTATAGTTTTATCTAAAAAGCATAACTTTTTTAATGTTTCACTATTTTAATGAAATTCAATAACGATGATGGTCCTCCCCTTCCTCCTTTGAGCAGCCTCCCCTGATCACTAGAGTGTTCCTTCCATGACACGTGTCAGTACTGTATGAAGTATGCTCACAGGGTCAGATGAATGTGACTGGTGCTGTCACTTCCTGATGACTTATGACTTCACACCAGTCACAACACTCACACTGGGATTCAACTAAACCTGCCCTAGAGAGCAGACCAGCTAACCATAGTTACATCTGAGGGATGTGTTGACACATACTGTACACACTGAAGCTCACAGGGACATACTCACACCTAAACACACACATGCATGCACACCATAGAATTACGCTTCCACCTCCAGGTGGTATACACACACACACCACTGTGACTTACCCTCAGAGTCCATATGGCCCATTGGTGACATCATCACGTCAGTGCCATTTGGAATCTTCCCACTGTCCGGAACAAGATCATATCAAAATACAGAAATATACACACTGAGTGCACCAAACATTAGGATGTAAAATACAGTATATACAATGACCAAACTCACAACCGAGGGACCTGGAAGATGGCACTGTCCACGGCATTAGTCCCACCCTCGTCCTCCAATAGGCTGTGAGCACTGCCACTCAGACCGCTGTCCAATGAGGCAGCTGTTACCGGGGCGTCGCCGGACCTGCCGGGCCGTGCTGTACGGAGATTGGACGACACAAGTCATGAGAGAGAGAGAGGGAGCCCTATATAGGCCTGGTTGAGAATGTACTGCCTTATGTGGGTGCACTATAAGTCTCAATAAAGGCCTGGGTAACTGTCTCCTTTGGTTCCATTGTTGATATAGTATTACACCACCCATGCCTACTGTTACTATATTAAATATTATTTAGCACTTTGAGTGTGATGTATAGCTCTTCCACTTTATGTGACATAACATTGTGTGTGTGTGTGTGTGATCTACAGAATAAGGTCAGCCAACACCTCTCCTCCAATACATATCACATTGTTATTATGAAAAGCACCACAATACTATAGAAGACAGGCAGGAAGCATACACATATGGGCAGATGTAGTAGCATACGTACAGTATCATCCCTCACACATAAACAGGACAACATTTTCAAACCACTTCATCATTGGACACACAGAGAGAACACAAGGACATAGACACATAACGATCCAGAGAAACACGATCAAACATTAAGCAACATAAATATGTTCACAACAGACCAAACAAAAGGCCCACAGACCCTATTACGCATTAGTAATCTAAATGTCAGACTAAGTGTGTGTCTCTGCTTTGTGGGGATAACTCATCATTTTACTCTAAAACACATTGATGTAAAGTTACTTAAGCAATTTTACATTTGTTATGCAATCATCACAATTACATCTTAGTAACTGATCGTAGTTTCAAAACTTGAATGGTTTAAATGCCTATTTATGTGTTTGCTTTGCAAAAGTTACGTATAATAAATGCACTGTTTATATTCACAGGAACTTCTATAGTAAGTAAGTGTGTTACTGACTGGGTTTGACCTGCGTCTTCTTTGTTCCACAAGACTGTTAGCCAGCTGAGCTAAAGCCTAGGCATTAGCTCTGAGATCTAAATGCCAAAACAAGTTCAAATCACTTCTTTAGGTCTGGCAAGGTTATACACAAAACCACCTCTGTCACATGAGTGCAGTGGTGAGATAGATATAGAGTATGACTGGTTGGTTGTGAATGGCGTGGCGTGGGATGTGTGAGTCACGTGACATGAAACTGGATCTATGCCGACGCTCTTCTCTCAGGCCTCTCGACACGATAAGAAAAAAATAAACGTTTGCTAATACCATTTAATGACCCAAGGGAGGAAAACAGAGTAAAAACGTGTACAGGTACTTTATAAAGTTTTATAAACTGCCCTGAATGCTGATTGGCTGACAGCCGTGTTATATCAGACCGTATACCATGGGTATGACAAAACATGTATTTTACTGCTCTAATGATGTTGGTAACCTGTTTATAATAACAATAAGGCACCTCGGGGTTAATGATATAAGGCCAATATACCGCAGCTAAGGGCTGTGTCCTAGCACTCCTCATTGCGTTGTGCTTATGAACAGCCCTCAGCTGTGGTATATTGGCCATATACCACACCCCCTCGGGCCTTATTGCTTAATGGTTTTATGGTAATTGCTGTCAAAGCCTGATTTATTGTTAGGGAACAATGCCGGAGCCCTGGATTGATAGTCTATTTCCTGGTATTAGCAAACTGTGTCCGCGGTCATTAAGAAATTGTGTCTCGCTGCATGAATCTCTGGTTGTGTGGCTGGCTGTGTGGCTGTGTGTTAGCTCTTTCTCTCTCTCTCTCTCTCTGGTCACAATCTCTCATAATATCCCTTTCTGTCTGTTGTACCTTGTCAGATCTCTTTCTGTCTGTTGTATTGTGTCAGATCTCTCTCTTTCTGCAGGTGTGCGTTAGTATCCCAGCCTGTCTCTCTCCGGCTGCAACAATCTTTGCAGTCAGTCACACGACAGAAACGTGCGACTCTCACCTCCTTCTCTCTGTGGCCTCTCTTCAGACATGGCTTTCCTGAAGGTCAGGTGTCTGCCGTCTGCTTGGCTCCCAGTGGCCGATGCTGCCGGGCCCGGCGGGGCGGGAAGCGAATCGGATTGGGCTTTCTGAATGGTGAGCACGCCCACTATGGTGTGTCTGTGGTGCCTCAGGGAGAGGCGGCCTCTTTGGGCTGGGGGGTAGGAGACTGGAGGGCGTAAGGGGCGCAGGCACGGGACAGGGTCACGCCATGTGGGTAGAGGGCAGAGGTCAAGGCCGGGGGCAGGGGGTGGGCAAGATGGAGACTCAGAAAGCAGGAATATCATCACCATTGAAACCAGCTTTACTCTCAGTCACATGCAGCCACAGTGTGCTGTGCACAGTCGCCCCGGCCCTCCACATCACATAGGGGTGGGGCGTCTACTGATGTGCATTGTGCTCCAAAAAAAACAAGTGTGGGTGGGTGGGAGAGGGGCAGCGGACTGCATGCACAGCCATATCCAAGTGGAGTAGCTTCAGAAAGCCGGCCATTTTGGTATAAAACAGAAACCAAAATAAGTCCAAAACACAGGGGAAAAAAGGTATAATGAAATTTAAACGGAGGGAGAGCGTTAGGTTGGGAGACTTTCTTCTGAGTTCATCGTTGTAAATGCTTGGATCAGGTAGTTCAAACGATTCAAGTGATATCTAAGTGTATTTCCTAGCCTTCCCTCTCTTGGACCATGACACCATGACCAGTCCAAACTGAATCAAATATACTGTGTCTACTAATCTACTGATTCTACTGTGTGTACCATGGTAGTCAATGGCTTGACCAATCATGTGAGAGCACTGGCAGTGCTACTGTGTTCGGACACTGATTGACAACTGGTCCCAAAGGGATTTTTCAAAAGCCCTACTTGTTTGTCGGGAGTCAGTCTTGTTTAAGATCATCATTGTCATTCTGTGACATTCTGTTAACTGTCTTACAACATTAAATTATACAAGAACATTTAAAAGAATGTTTGAAACAAACTTGGCTTAAGGGAGGATGATTATGCCTGCAACCTTATGAGTCGTTATTTAAACGTTTAGTTCCAATTTATGATCTAATTTAACAGAGGGTTTAGTTTCTGTTTTTAGAAATGTTAGTTTAGTTGTAGTAATTGTATATTTCCTTTTTATCAACCTTTTAACCAATGAAGTATAAAATGTTTTTAACAGCAATCTTTGTGGCTCTGGAGGTACATTGAAACAGGGTAAACTGAGGAGTAAACTTTAGTGTAAACTCTAAAACAAGAAGTGCTAGAATACGGTAAGTGTGATGCTGGATCTACACACCGTGGGAACATACAGAAGAGAAGCAGTGAGGGGGGGTACGGAAGGCACCAGAAGTAGGACAAATAAAAAAAGGAGGGGGAAAAAATAGAAGGAAAAGGTGAAAAAAGAGAAAACAAAGAAAACAGCTCAAACTGGACAGAAGGGGGAACAGATGAGCGCGAGGCGGCCATGCTGCGGAGGCTTTATTTGCGTCTTTTACTTGGTTGGAGGCGGTGCTGCTGCTGCGGAGCCGGAGCTTCACCCGTTGCTACAGCGACACCGCCGGCGCCATCCTGCTGGTGTTGCCTTGCACTTTTGCGAGGCGCTGCACGTGGAGCCGCGCGTGGCGTATGTTGGCTGTGTCCCTCGGACGGGGAAGGCTTCGATGTGCCGGGGCTACTGTGAGATTTCTCAATAGTGGGCACCTGCGTGTCTAGAACAACCAAATTCACCAATTAGCATCTATCATTACCATTAAAGCTACCATCTGTTATTGTGCTCTTCTGTTTTTACATCAGGGCTAGAGAGCTACTAAGCTACATGCCACATTCTGTAGCGCCCTGTTTGAATGACCCTTTGGAAGTTGGTATTTTCCAATTGTTTGGGCCACAAGTTTTCCACTTAAATTTGGGGTTTTCCAATTAAGTTGAGGGTTAAGACTGAGGAGGTGGGGGTTGTTTTCAAAGCCTTCCATGGCCACGTTGTGTAAGGATGGGAATGGAGGAAGCTGAGGGTAGGAAAAGTCTGAGCTGAGTGGAGTCATGGCAACAGCAGAAAATAAAAACATGGCAAAGCAAAGAGCATGAATCCAAAGCTATAATGGGTGAGGCTGAATAGTGAGGGAGAAGTGACAGAGGGGGGATAGAAAGAGAGACAGAGAGAAAGAGAGAGACAGGCAGAGATAGCTTGGCAGACAGAGAGAGAGACAAAAACAGCTAGAGAAAATGAGAGAGAGAGAGAGAGATAAAAAGAACAAGGGAGAAAAGGAGAAAGGGAGAGAGAACCGGAACAGGTACAGATAGAGAGAGAGAAAGGAGTAGGGTAGGTTGTTCGTGATGACTAAGAGGCCAGAGGGAAGGGAAAGACAGAACCTCTCCTACCCTTGGCTGGATCAGGGAAGATCCCGTGGCTCCGGCTCTTGATGACCGACGACTTGGGCGGGTCCTGGTTCCCATGGGCGGGTGTTTTGGGGGAGGCGTGCTGCGAGGGGGGCTTGGGGGAGTCCTGGTTACCGTGGGCAGGGGTTTTGGGGGAGGTGTGCTGCGAGGGGGGCTTGGGGGAGTGCTGGCGCCCCTGTGCTGAAAGGGAGCGCCGGTGGTGCTCTCCCTCACTCTGTTCCTTCAGAGGGAGCCAGCGTGGGACGTTATCCATGTTAGCTGTGTTGGACAGGTCCATCAACACCTAGAGGAACACCCACATACATCTCCTTTAACATCAAGAACACCTACACACATTCCCTTTAACATCAACCTCACATAGTGGATGGCTGCTTCTTATAGGAAACTTACAGCAGCATCACAGTAATGTATGTCACCCTCACAGAAGTGCTATGGACAAAATGCATGTCTTTCTCTCTCACCTCTCCCAGAAAGTCGTTGGAGGAGCACTTGTCGTAGTCCCACACGCTCACCTCCAGCAGCTTCTTCCTCAGCTGAAACACAGCGCACGCACACCACACACACACAGACACACACACACAGACACACAGACACAGGTCGCACACACATTATTATTCCTCTAAACTCACAAATGCAGTATTCACAGTAACCAGCACACATCAAACACACAGGACATTGTGGTTATCCCAAAAGCAGTTAGTTATACTGTAGCAGTACCTGTTCCAGGTGGATGTTCTTATAGATAACAGTCTGGTTCCACTCTGGGTTCAGACTCTGGCCAGCTTGTTTTGATCTCCTCTTATTCTCAGCACTGGAATCACACACAGACAGAGCAGGCCATTAGCAAGGTATGCACACACACACACACACACACACACACACACACACACACACACACACACACACACACACACACACACACACACACACACACACACACACACACACACACACACACACACACACACACACACACACACACACACACACACACACACACACACACACACACACAAAACATAGAAATTCAGAACACAATGTTAGGGTGCAGGGCACAATGAAAGGAAGTAGCAAGCTATGTTAAGATGTAGGGCACAATGTAAGGGTGTATGGAACAATGTAGGGCACAATGTAAGGGTGTACGGAACAATGTAGGGCACAATGTAAGGGTGTACGGAACAATGTAGGGCACAATGTAAGGGTGTACGGAACAATGTAGGGCACAATGTAAGGGTGTACGGAACAATTTAGGGCACAATGTAAGGGTGTACGGAACAATGTAGGGCACAATGTAAGGGTGTACGGAACAATGTAGGGCACAATGTAAGGGTGTACGGAACAATTTAGGGCACAATTAAAATGGAAGACTAAAGGGAGCAACACTGGATACAACGGATATCACAACATCAAGAACAACGTCAGGGTGAGGTACAAAGTAAATCACAATATCAAGAACAACGTCAGGGTGAGGTACAAAGTAAAACACAATATCAAGAACAACGTCAGGGTGAGGTACAAAGTAAAACACAATATCAAGAACAACGTCAGGGTGAGGTACAAAGTAAAACACAATATCAAGAACAACGTCAGGGTGAGGTACAAAGTAAAACACAATATCAAGAACAACGTCAGGGTGAGGTACAAAGTAAAACACAATATCAAGAACAACGTCAGGGTGAGGTACAAAGTAAAACACAATATCAAGAACAACGTCAGGGTGAGGTACAAAGTAAAACACAATATCAAGAACAACGTCAGGGTGAGGTACAAAGTAAAACACAATATCAAGAACAACGTCAGGGTGAGGTACAAAGTAAAACACAATATCAAGAACAACGTCAGGGTGAGGTACAAAGTAAAACACAATATCAAGAACAACGTCAGGGTGAGGTACAAAGTAAAACACAATATCAAGAACAACGTCAGGGTGAGGTACAAAGTAAAACACAATATCAAGAACAACGTCAGGGTGAGGTACAAAGTAAAACACAATATTAGAACAACGTCAGGGTGAGGTACAAAGTAAAACACAATATCAAGAACAACGTCAGGGTGAGGTACAAAGTAAAACACAATATCAAGAACAACGTCAGGGTGAGGTACAAAGTAAAACACAATATCAAGAACAACGTCAGGGTGAGGTACAAAGTAAAACACAATATCAAGAACAACGTCAGGGTGAGGTACAAAGTAAAACACAATATCAAGAACAACGTCAGGGTGAGGTACAAAGTAAAACACAATATTAGAACAACAATTTAGGGTATTTTATATGTCTGACAGACATGTGGGGAAATGAGTTATGGGAAAGTGGGGAATTATATGTTAGGTCATATCGAGGTAGAGTCTACTGTAGTATGCATATTAGAACACAATCTAAGGAGGTAGGGAACAATATGAGGACATAGGGCAGAAGTGTACAATGCATGGGAGTGGAAAGGTGTTAGAGTGAGTATATAGTGACTAGCTGGGGTTATACGCTCGTCACCAGCACCACATGCATTGGGCCCTGAGCCTTCAACTCAATCGTCATCACAATCCAGGTCCAACCTTACTACAACCTAACAGCAACCATCAAAGTCAAAAGTCAGAGTGGACAAATCACATACCTGGCATTCTGGACAACCATGACCTGACTGAATGGGTCCAGCATGCATTAAATATAAGAACAGCATACAAAAACAAGAGTCAGAGTCAGGGGGGTAGGAGTGTGTGTGGGGTGTGTGGGGTGTGTGTGGGGTGTGTGTGGGGTGTGTGTGGATGTAGTTTTGGTGGAGGGGGGATGGTTAAGTTAGCAGTGAGGGTTCAGGTGTGTGGTGGTGGGGGGCGGGCAGTGTGGTGTGTGTGTATTTGGGGAGGTCAGTAACAGGGAAGTGGGCATGGGGCACAGGATATGTGTTGGGACAGTGAGAGAGGAATGTGTCTGTGTATCGTGAGTGTGCATTTTCCCCCAGCGTGTGTGTGCTTGTATATGCATGTGTGTAACACTAGTCCAGTGGTCCCTAAGGACTCCATAGATAAGGGTAGTGTAAGTGGGAGAGCTGATTACAACATGACATAATCACATTGAGCACTGAGATCCAGACGGCTACAGTGTGGATCGTATTACAAGCTATTATGAGTCTTATCGATTTCCCTGCTCTATTCCGCCTAGCAACAAGAGCAAAGGGGAAAACTCAGCAGAACTACATGGCAAAATAGAACATAATTTACATCATGTTTAGGGTATTACATGTGTGTCGTTTGACGCTGATTAGGTGTTAATGACTCCCTTCATAAAAACTAGGTATCAAATGTCTACATAGAAACAGTTCCTAGAATGGTAATTACATTTCATGTCATGTGACAGGCTTGTAACAGGCTTATCACAGTGGCATGATGGAATTGATCTGACATCAGGTGTGGGTGCATAGAACACAACATGCCATGGCCAGCTAAAATCAATCGTAAATCGATTTTAAGATGAAGAATGGGAGTTCGTTTTAAGCTTTCCAAAATGGCTTCCTTTTGAAGTGGTCTAGCCATGGTTTTAATGGTAATCTTGGTTCTATGCATTTCTTCCGTATGAATGCGTTTGTCTACATGACCTGAAATTCATAAGGCATTTTATACACGTGAAACACCCTGAAACTAAACTAATCACCTTTCCAGTGTTTTATATACACTTAACACAATTACAGTAACCTTTTACCACACAACCATTCAACACTGCTATCGATTATGCTTCCACTACGATATGACACAGTTCATTATTACCTCACAGTGATGCACATCTAACAAGGAAATGTTCTGGTAACATTACAGAGCATAGATACATGGACAGAGCACAGCAACAGAGCATAGATACATGGACAGAGCACAGCAACAGAGCATAGATACATGGACAGAGCACAGCAACAGAGCATAGATACATGGACAGAGCACAGCAACAGAGCATAGATACATGGACAGAGCACAGCAACAGAGCATAGATACATGGACAGAGCACAGCAACAGAGCATAGATACATGGACAGAGCACAGCAACAGAGCAAGGATGAGAAGTGAAAGAGGTACATAATGGCTGTAGTGTGTAGGCTACTATAGGTGATCTGTGAAGTGTACTTAACTTCTCTTACCAAAGAGATAGTTCTCTCCTTGACTTGACTAGTTCCAGTGTTTCTGTCCCTACCTCTCTGCTATAGCCTAGAATCCAAACGGAATACCACTCCTCACTGCTTGCCTGCAAACTAAACTGAATATACTTTCATAAAATAAAATAAAGAGTGATATTCAGTTTGGATTCCAGACCAGCTTTCTTTCTTTGGTAGGGTTGCAGAATTCTGTTAAGTTTCCCAAAATTCCCAAGTTTCCCAGAAATCCGGATTGGAGGATTCCGGATAAGCCGCTTATTCTCTCCTGACTCCAAGAATCTGCCAGGATTTTATTTAGAAACCTGGGAATTTTGTGAAAGTTATCAGAATTTCTTAAACCCTACTGGTAGCGTATCCAACAGACTCACCCCCTCCCCGGGAGGAGGTAGACTTTGACGAAGGGGTCGGAGTAGCCGTTGTTGTCTCGGGGGGACAGGTTCCTGGCTTGGAGCACGTGAACAATCAGGTTCCCCAGCTGCTTGTCATAGTTGATTTGAAGCTGCAAAATCAAGAGACGGTGGAATCTCAACGAGACGACTGGCCTTAGTAAAACACCTTATGAAGTGCATGGATATACAAGCAGTGGTGAGTCAGGGAATCTCAACGAGACGACTGGCCTTAGTAAAACACCTTATGAAGTGCATGGATATACAAGCAGTGGTGAGTCAGGGAATCTCAACGAGACGACTGGCCTTAGTAAAACACCTTATGAAGTGCATGGATATAGAAGCAGAGGTGAGTCAGGGAATCTCAACGAGACGACTGGCCTTAGTAAAACACCTTATGAAGTGCATGGATATACAAGCAGAGGTGAGTCAGGGAATCTCAACGAGACGACTGGCCTTAGTAAAACACCTTATGAAGTGCATGGATATACAAGCAGTGGTGAGTCAAGGAATCTCAAAACAAGGCTTGGTCAGCTGACCTGTATCTCTCCAGTAACAGGGTGGGATTGTGTCTTCACTGGTTCCGCAGACTGGAAGATGAGAGAAACACATTTAGAAACAGCAAGTGTGTGTGTGTGTGTGTGTGTGTGTGTGTGTGTGTGTGTGTGTGTGTGTGTGTGTGTGTGTGTGTGTGTGTGTGTGTGTGTGTGTGTGTGTGTGTGTGTGTGTGTGTGTGTGTGTGTGTGTGTGTGTGTGTGTGTGTGTGTGTGTGTGTGTGTGTGTGTGTGTGTGTGTGTGTGTGTGTGTGTGTGTGTGCGTAAAGAACTGTCGATGAGTACAGAATTATGCATAAGATTAGTTAGAAACGCTTTCAAACTAAAATGCATACAACATACAGTATGTGCCAATATAGAATTGCCTCTATTGAAAATTAGACAGTTCTTTTGAACATAAAATATGTTCTAGTCATGCAACCAGAAGATGACCCCTGTGTTCAATTTAGCTCCACATCATCCTCCACCCGTTCACCTTGCTGCTGTGGCGTTTCTTACTGACGGAGGGCGACCCCGGCTGTCCCGGACTCTGGATGGCGCTAGAAGTGGCCGAGGCGGCGCCTGAGATGGCAGAGTGGGGTCCTTTCTCTCCCCCCACTGTGGAGGAGGAGGACGTAGCGGTGGTAGGTGGAGGAGCCTGCTGCAGGGACACCTTCTGTAGCTCTGCAGCCAGTTGTTTCGGATCCACCCCTGGAGACCTGGGGGGTCTGTCACCTAGAGCACAGATACACACGTATGGACACAAATTCACAGAGAAACACACACACATTTGAAGTTATGGAATCATTCACTGTGGTAGAGGCCATAGTGATTGAAATATTGTAGTTGCAGAACCTTAAGGGATTTTGTGCCTTTAGTGAGGAGAGTCGAGAGAGAGGGGAAGTTGAGAGAAAAGGTAAAGAAAAAGGAGACAGAAGGGGAAGATAGCAGAGAGAGAGGGGGGAGGACACCCTGGGGTGAAGAGGCTAAGCTCTTACTCTACCTGGTTTGCTCTGGTCTGGGAGATCAAGGTGCTGAGAGCCCTCTGAGTCAGCCAGCATGTTCAGATCTCTGAGAGAGAGAGAGAGAGAGAGAGAGAGAGAGAGAGAGAGAGAGAGAGAGAGAGAGAGAGAGAGAGAGAGAGAGAGAGAGAGAGAGAGAGAGAGAGAGAGAGAGAGAGAGAGAGAGAGAGAGAGAGAGAGAGAGAGAGAGAAAGTGAGAGAGAGAAAGTGAGAGAGAGAAAGTGAGAGAAAGTGAGAGAACCAGATTGAGCGGGTAAGAGAGAGAGAGAGAGAGAGAGAGAGACAGGTTGGGAAGAGAGAAAAGAGAAAAAAATTGTGTCAAAAAGAGAGGACAGAGATGAGTGGGAGAGAGAAGTCACCAGTAAAGTGAAGGAGTGAGAGGCAATGAGATGAATTTAGAGAAGACTGAGATTTTAAAAACAAATGTATTCTATGTGAATCAGAAACAACCCACTCTAGAGAACTATTGAAGCTAATGAAGACTGCTCACTTCCAAATATTTGAGGTGGAACCCCCGCAAAGCTGTTATCAGTGAGTGTAGGTGGCTGTGCTCAAATATATATCTTAAGGCTTAAATTCCTCCTCCTCTATCAAATCATGACAAACGATAAAGGGAGAAGAGAGAGAGGAAGGTAGCTGAACAGAGAGAAACAGAGAAGGAGAGGGAGATATATATATATATAGAGAAAGAGTGACAGGAACAGAGAGAGAGAGGAAGCCTAAGACCAATAAGAGAGGGAGAGACAGTCACAGAGAGAAAGTGGGACAGAGAGGGAGAGACAGTCACAGAGAGAAGAAAGTGGGACGGAGAGGGAGAGACAGTCACAGAGAGAAGAAAGTGGGACGGAGAGGGAGAGACAGTCACAGAGAGAAGAAAGTGGGACGGAGAGGGAGAGACAGTCACAGAGAGAAGAAAGTGGGACGGAGAGGGAGAGACAGTCACAGAGAGAAGAAAGTGGGACGGAGAGGGAGAGACAGTCACAGAGAGAAGAAAGTGGGACGGAGAGGGAGAGACAGTCACAGAGAGAAGAAAGTGGGACGGAGAGGGAGAGACAGTCACAGAGAGAAGAAAGTGGGACGGAGAGGGGAGACAGGAGAGGGAGAGACAGTCACAGAGAGAAGAAAGTGGGACGGAGAGGGAGAGACAGTCACAGAGAGAAGAAAGTGGGACGGAGAGGGAGAGACAGTCACAGAGAGAAGAAAGTGGGACGGAGAGGAGAGACAGTCACAGAGAGAAGAAAGTGGGACGGAGAGGGAGAGACAGTCACAGAGAGAAGAAAGTGGGACAGAGAGGGAGAGACAGTCACAGAGAGAAGAAAGTGGGACGGAGAGGGAGAGACAGTCACAGAGAGAAGAAAGTGGGACGGAGAGGGAGAGACAGTCACAGAGAGAAGAAAGTGGGACGGAGAGGGAGAGACAGTCACAGAGAGAAGAAAGTGGGACGGAGAGGGAGAGACAGTCACAGAGAGAAGAAAGTGGGACGGAGAGGGAGAGACAGTCACAGAGAGAAGAAAGTGGGACGGAGAGGGAGAGACAGTCACAGAGAGAAGAAAGTGGGACGGAGAGGGAGAGACAGTCACAGAGAGAAGAAAGTGGGACGGAGAGGGAGAGACAGTCACAGAGAGAAGAAAGTGGGACGGAGAGGGAGAGACAGTCACAGAGAGAAGAAAGTGGGACGGAGAGGGAGAGACAGTCACAGAGAGAAGAAAGTGGGACGGAGAGGGAGAGACAGTCACAGAGAGAAGAAAGTGGGACAGTCACAGAGAGAGACGGAGGGAGAGACAGTCACAGAGAGAAGAAAGTGGGACGGAGAGGGAGAGACAGTCACAGAGAGAAGAGTGGGACGGAGAGGGAGAGACAGTCACAGAGAGAAGAAAGTGGGACGGAGAGGGAGAGACAGTCACAGAGAGAAGAAAGTGGGACGGAGAGGGAGAGACAGTCACAGAGAGAAGAAAGTGGGACGGAGAGGGAGAGACAGTCACAGAGAGAAGAACGGAGAGGGAGAGACAGTCACAGAGAGAAGGTGGGACGGAGAGGGAGAGACAGTCACAGAGAGAAGAAAGTGGGACGGAGAGGGAGAGACAGTCACAGAGAGAAGAAAAGTGGGACAGGAGAGGGAGAGACAGTCACAGAGAGAAGAAAGTGGGACGGAGAGGGAGAGACAGTCACAGAGAGAAGAAAGTGGGACGGAGAGGGAGAGACAGTCACAGAGAGAAGAAAGTGAGACGGAGAGGGAGAGACAGTCACAGAGAGAAGAAAGTGGGACGGAGAGGGAGAGACAGTCACAGAGAGAAGAAAGTGGGACGGAGAGGGAGAGACAGTCACAGAGAGAAGAAAGTGGGATGAGAGGGAGAGACAGTCACAGAGAGAAGAAAATATGCTCACAGTCTCACGCAGAGTTCTGCCTCGCCACACTGCTGTACCACAAGCACCTGCACTTCCTCGTAGGTCTTCCCCGTAAGAGGAAGCTCGTTCCACTCCAGCACCTGCATTCCTATATTCACACACACACGCATGCACGCACACACGTACACAAACATAGTTAGCTTACCATATAAAATGTATCACACCTAATTCTCACAATCGAAAACTGAAACCAATTAGCTAAGTGTAAAGTGTATCACCTCACACACATACAGAAACACACCACACCATCATCAACAACACACAGTACCAATGAGTCCTGTTTTAACACCACAACACACTGCTGTACAGCCTCCTATAAACTCGAACTCTTTCTCCAACAACCCCATGCTTTAAAGAAAGTTAAACCACATGATCACAGGGTCAGTAGCAGGGTTTGGATCAATTCCATTTCAATTCAGTCAGTACATGAGATAACATTCAAATTCTACAATTGAAAAGTGTTGCTTTGTCAAGTCTTGTATTGAAGTTTTGATTCACTTCCTGAATTGAAATGTAATTGACCCTGGTCAATAGAGGTCAGATCAGGACAAAGCACCACAAACTCACACACAGGCACACACACACACACAGGCACACACACACACACACACACACACACACACACACACACACACACACACACACACACACACACACACACACACACACACACACACACACACACACACACACACACACACACACACACACACACACACACACACACACACACACACACACACACACACACGGCACACAGACACACGGCACACACACACACAGGCACACACACACACACATGGTACACACACACGGCACACACACATGGCACACAAACAGACCAGTCCTACAGCACTGCAAAAGCACACACACTCCGTGCTGTCCAGCAGCACTCACACAGGTGAAAGCGAGTCTTGACGTAGGCAGCTAGACTCTGACTCCTGAGCTGTGTTACCTACATGGAGTTTCACACTAGTTACTCAGTGACACAGTATGGCAGTATGACTCATCACACACACTCGGTCTGAGCCTTCGCACCTGCTAGAATTGACACAATTCTGTATTCACACCGCTCACTGTGAGAAACCATGTTCCAAAGTTTCAGCGGAAGTGTCACCTTACACAGAGACACTTTGTTTGGAATGGACACAGTCATAGCTGCAGCTCTCCATGGTAACGTTTTCACTGGCAAAAAGATGAGCTCTGCTAGAGTGAAAGGTAACAGTGTCACTAGGCTACTACCCATCTCCTTCAGGCCTGGATGTTTTAGTCATCGGATAATAAATACTACTGGTGAATGCAACTTCCTGGGATCATCCTAAATGTGTGTGTTAATGAGTGCATGCAGGTATGTCGAGTAAGAAGAACATGAATTTGATTTGAATGAGGATTGATGATCTGCACTGTTTGGAGATGGACACTTATCTGGGCCGTGTTCAGTAGGGAAAACATTTTGAAACAGAGAGGTACTGGATCTGAATTTGTACAATAAGAAGAACACAGGTGTTCATTTTCAGTTGCAAAACGTTTGCTATGGTGTGCCCGAATGAACACAACCCAGGTGTTGACTGTATGCAGAAGAGGTTGACGATGGTGCCTCCATAGCTGACCTACTAGACGAGTGCAGAGGTGAGATCCAACCTGTCACAGCATTGATAAATACACACCGGTCCAACCTGTAGTTAAAGATCATTCTGATACAGCTGACACAGAGGAACAGCTGTTATTCAAAATGTTATTTAGCCTTTATTTAACTAGGCAAGTCAGTTAAGAACAAATTCGTATTTACAGTTCAAGCCCATGATAAATCAGAGAGAGAGGGAGGAAGGGAGGGAGGGAGGACAAAGATAAATTGATGGAGGAGAGATTGGTCAGGTGCAGGGAAGAAGGGACAGAGAGAAAGCAAGAGGGAGAGAGGGAGAGTAAGAGGGAGAGAGGGCACACACACACAAAATGCATGCATGCACACACAATAGCACAGACACACACACACACACAGTGTGACAGATGGATGGCCCTAGCTCCCACCAGGTGGCTCTGAGCTGTATCTCTTCCCTCTTCTCTTTACAGTCCTCCGACCCACCTCTCATACATCAGGCCCCAGACAGCCCCTACAAAGGCAGGGGCCACAGCCTTGCTAATTCACAACTTTCCAGCATGGACCTTGTACAACCCCCAGACTGAGACAGAGAGAATGAGAGAGAGACCAGAGAGAGAGCAAGAGAGATACCAGAGAGACCAGATAGCGAAAGAGAGCGAGAAAGAGAGAGACCAGAGAGAGAGAGACCAGAGTGTGAGAGAGATCAGAGAGAGACCAGAGGGACAGAAAGAGAGAGAGACCAGAGAGAGAGAGAGACCAGAGAGAGAGAGACCAGAGAGAGAGAGAGACCAGAGAGAGACCAGAGGGACAGAAAGAGAGAGACCAGAGAGAGAGACCAGAGGGTCAGAAAGAGAGAGACCAGAAAGAGAGAGACCAGAGAGAGACCAGAGACACACGAGAGAGAAAGAGAGAGACCAGAGAGAGAAAGACCAGAGAGAGACCAGAGGGACAGAAAGAGAGAGACCAGAGAGAGACCAGAGAGAGACCAGAGGGACAGAAAGAGAGAGACCAGAGAGAGACCAGAGGGACAGAAAGAGAGAGACCAGAGAGAAACCAGAGGGGAAGAAAGAGAGAGACCAGAGAGAGATCAGAAAGACAGAAAGAGAGAGACCAGAGAGAGACCAGAGAGACAAGAGAGAGAAAGAGAGCGACCAGAGAGAGACCAGAGGGACAGAAAGAGAGCGACCAGAGAGAGAGAGATACCAGAGAGACAGAAGAGAGACCAGAGAGACAAGAGAGAGAAAGAGAGCGACCAGAGAGAGACCAGAGGGACAGAAAGAGAGAGACCAGAGAGAGAGACCAGAGAGACAGAAGAGAGACCAGAGAGACAAAAGAGAGAAAGAGAGCGACCAGAGAGAGACCAGAGGGACAGAAAGAGAGAGACCAGAGAGAGAGACCAGAGAGAGACCAGAGAGAGAGACCAGAGAGAGAGACCAGAGAGAGACCAGAGAGAGACCAGAAAGAGAGACCAGAGAGAGACCAGAAAGACAAGAGAGAGACCAGAGAGAGAGACCAGATAGCGAAAGAGAGCGAGAAAGAGAGAGACCAGAGAGAGAGACCAGAGTGTGAGAGAGATCAGAGAGAGACCAGAGGGACAGAAAGAGAGAGAGACCAGAGAGAGAGAGAGACCAGAGAGAGAGAGACCAGAGAGAGAGAGACCAGAGAGAGACCAGAGGGACAGAAAGAGAGAGACCAGAGAGAGAGAGACCAGAGAGACACGAGAGAGAAAGAGAGAGACCAGAGAGAGAAAGACCAGAGAGAGACCAGAGGGACAGAAAGAGAGAGACCAGAGAGAGACCAGAGAGAGACCAGAGGGACAGAAAGAGAGAGACCAGAGAGAGACCAGAGGGACAGAAAGAGAGAGACCAGAGAGAAACCAGAGGGGAAGAAAGAGAGAGACCAGAGAGAGATCAGAAAGACAGAAAGAGAGAGACCAGAGAGAGACCAGAGAGACAAGAGAGAGAAAGAGAGCGACCAGAGAGAGACCAGAGGGACAGAAAGAGAGCGACCAGAGAGAGAGATACCAGAGAGACAGAAGAGAGACCAGAGAGACAAGAGAGAGAAAGAGAGCGACCAGAGAGAGACCAGAGGGACAGAAAGAGAGAGACCAGAGAGAGAGACCAGAGAGACAGAAGAGAGACCAGAGAGACAGAAGAGAGACCAGAGAGACAAGAGAGAGAAAGAGAGCGACCAGAGAGAGACCAGAGGGACAGAAAGAGAGAGACCAGAGAGAGAGACCAGAGAGAGACCAGAGAGAGAGACCAGAGAGAGAGACCAGAGAGAGACCAGAGAGAGACCAGAGAGAGACCAGAGAGAGACCAGAGAGAGACCAGAAAGACAAGAGAGAGACCAGAGAGAGAGACCAGAGTGAGGCCAGAGGGACAGAAAGAGAGAGACCAGAGAGAGACCAGAGAGACAAGAGAGAGAAAGAGAGCGACCAGAGAGAGACCAGAGGGACAGAAAGAGAGCAACTAGAGAGAGAGACCAGAGAGACAGAAAGAGAGCGACCAGAGAGAGACCAGAGAGACAAGAGGGACAGAAATAGAGAGACCAGAGAGAGAGACCAGAGAGAGACCAGAGAGAGAGAGATCAGAGAGAGATCAGAGAGAGACCAGAGGGACAGAAAGAGAGAGACCAGAGAGAGACCAGAGGGACAGAAAGAGAGAGACTAGAGAGAAACCAGAGGGGCAGAAAGAGAGAGACCAGAGAGAGATCAGAAAGACAGAAAGAGAGAGACCAGAGAGACAAGAGAGAGAAAGAGAGCGACCAGAGAGAGACCAGAGGGACAGAAAGAGAGCAACCAGAGAGAGAGACCAGAGAGACAGAAAGAGAGAGACCAGAGAGACAGAAAGAGAGAGACCAGAGAGAGACCAGAGAGAGACCAGAGAGACCAGAGAGAGACCAGAGAGACAAGAGAGAGACCAGAGAGAGAGAGACCAGCGAGAGACCAGAGGGACAGAAAGAGAGAGACCAGAGAGAGACCAGAGAGACAAGAGAGAGAAAGAGAGTGACCAGAGAGAGACCAGAGGGACAGATAGAGAGTGACCAGAGAGAGACCAGAGAGACCAGAGGGACAGAAAGAGAGAGACCAGAGAGAGAGACCAGAGAGAGACCAGAGAGAGACCAGAAAGAGAAACCAGAAAGAGACCAGAAAGACAAGAGAGAGACCAGAGAGAGAGACCAGAGTGAGACCAGAGGGACAGAAGGGGGGAGACCAGAAAGACAGAAAGAGAGAGACCAGAGAGAGACCAGAGAGACAAGAGAGAGAAAGAGAGCGACCAGAGAGAGACCAGAGGGACAGAAAGAGAGCAACTAGAGAGAGAGAACAGAGAGACAGAAAGAGAGCGACCAGAGAGAGACCAGAGAGACAAGAGGGACAGAAAGAGAGAGACCAGAGAGAGAGACCAGAGAGAGACCAGAGAGAGAGAGACCAGAGAGAGATCAGAGAGAGACCAGAGGGACAGAAAGAGAGAGACCAGAGAGAGACCAGAGGGACAGAAAGAGAGAGACCAGAGAGAGACCAGAGAGAGAGAGACCAAAGAGACAAGAGAGAGAAAGAGACTAGAGAGAGAGACCAGAGCGAGACCAGAGGGACAGAAAGAGAGAGACCAGAGGGACAGAAAGAGAGAGACCAGAGAGAGAGACCAGAGAGAGACCAGAGAGAGAGACCAGAGAGAGACCAGAGGGACAGAAAGAGAGAGACCAGAGAGAGAGACCAGAGAGACAGAAAGAGAGAGACCAGAGAGAGACCAGAGAGACCAGAGAGACCAGAGAGAGACCAGGGAGAGACCAGAGAGAGACCAGAGGGACAGAAAGAGAGACCAGAGAGGGACCAGAGAGACCAGAGAGAGACCAGAGAGACAGAAAGAGAGAGCAAGAGAGAGCGAGATAGAGAAAGACACACAGTCTCCCTCCAGTCAAATCAATAAGTCTCATGAAAGTCATTTCTGTTAATAGGACATAGCCATCCATCTTCAGGTAGTGTTGTATTGACAACTGGCCAGGAGTGAGACTGTCGAGGGATAAATGGACAATGCTTACTGCTAGTTGTGCCTAAGGCCCCTTAGTTTGGATTCAGATCTATACAACTCTGGGCCATAGCCCTACCACTGAGTTTTAGCACATTCCCAGGGGTGTAGTAATGAAATAATATGGGTAAACCCTGAACGAAGGTCAAGATGACAGGAGTAAAGTAACAGAAACTCTAATGTGAGTATTGCTAAGCTGGAGTAATAGTTGCTAACTTACAAAGCCATTCCGAAACTTAAAATGCATTTTGAGCTTTGATTGAAGAAAACCTGTAATATCATTACATTCAGAATTGTGAAAGCTCTTGGGTGAAATATCTCAAACCTTTTGTTCTCTAAAGCTCCCCCTCATGGACCATTACCTGGAGGTGACAAAACAAAATGCAAATTAACTTCTATTTTTGTCGTCTCCGTGTCGTTCCCTCTCTGTCCTCACATCTCACTCAAGTCAGATTCCTCTCAAACCATCTGTCAGTGAGCCACTGCTGCATTCATACACACACACTAAGGATAGAAAATGACAGGAGAGAAAGGTAAACAGAGAGAGATATGGATGGATAAACAAACGGATTTAAGGAAACAGACAGATGGAGAAAGACAGATAGAGTTACGAGTCCTTCTTCTGATAAAAATCACTCATGTCCAGGCTTGGACTTGATTTTCACATGTAGAAATGTCTCTCTCAAATGTTTTTTTGAGCAACATAAGCGCTTGACTGATATACCCATTTTGCACCATTTCATATTCATTATGGCCACGCAGAAAATGAAAACAAGCATTTCTTATTGGACGAGTTCAGGTAGTCCCTTCCTGGTTCAGTCAGTTTGGTGCCTAATGAATACGACCCAGGAGTGCAGTATATATCCCAAGATTTGTGAAGTTAACTTACCCTCTAGTATCTTCCCAGTCTGTTGGGCAACTCCTCCAGGTAAGACTTTAGCTACGTAGGCTCCGATGTGTCCGTTGGTCCCTGGAACCTCTTTACCTCCCACCACTCTGATACCCAATCCATTCCCTGGAAATGAAGAGGTAGAAACCCCCAAATGAGTGAGAAGCATGAACACACACAACTATACACATGCTCGTACAGTGGTCAGACACCCATTAAGAATATGCATGCACAGGAATATGTATCCAGTGTAGAATGTAGACACACACATTTATGTACACGCACGCACTCACACACACACACACACACACACACACACACACACACACACACACACACACACACACACACACACACACACACACACACACACACACACACACACACACACACACACACACACACACACACACACACACACACACACACACACACACACACACACACACACACACACACGCAGACACACAGTCGTTTAGAGATCAGTCATTTAAACTAAAGAGTAAATACACGTTTATCACACTGACACAGTCACCCAAATCCCACAGACAAATGGTTCATTTTTAGCACTTCTCCACATAAAAAAGCACCTTCCTTGTGGCCTGCTGACTAATTGCAAAAAGCTAATCCGGTGTGTCAATGATACGCCATTTTGAGCCAGGATGGATGACTGATGAGAATGGAGATGTGCCAAATCAACAGAGGAGCCACAAAATATCTACCCCATTTTGGGTCAAGACCAACATTAAGACCTGTCACTGCGTGAAGACAGCTGTGTTTATGACAGATTGTGTCCATGTGCAAGGTAAACTGTGTTTCCCTTACCTGACACGCTGCGGTCCTTGGGATCCCTCTGCAGTTTGACTCTGGTGTGAGGAAAGGGGTAGTAAACACCCTTCCCCTGAGAGACACATATAGGAAACTACATAAGTGTTTTGTAGGCTATTACACCTCAACAGATAGCTGCAGTTACTGATACAAATGCATGCTTGAAAATGGCTCCACAATTACAGTATGTAGTCATGAATATATATGTAATTAGTTTGGGTTATTTATGCAAGAAAGAATAAACAGTAAAGCATTGTTTTAAAAGTCTGTGTGCATATGGGAATTTCTCAACTTTATGACTTGTGCCGTGTGTGGGTTGGTGCGTGGGTGTCACCTGTCTCCTGTCCGGTCCTTGTCCGTTCTCTAGTCGTCCCTCGTGGGGTTTGTCAAACCAGTCCGTTTCCTCTAGCCGTAGGTGGTAGGCTTCAGAGACAAATAGGCCATGATCATTAACCCTGTCAATCAGTCCCTTCTAACCTATCAGTGGGGACAAGCTTTCTGATTGGTTGGAAGAGGATTGCATGCTGGAGAGGGGACGGGCAGTTGAAACAGGAAGGAAGTGAAAGAGGCCTCCAAGAAAGGTACAAATTTAGGGAATTTCAAGATATAAATGACAAGCAACTAAATGAGAATACTTTTCTGATGAAATATTTAACGCCAGGGGTAACTTTAACTTATCTTATGGTAGATGTCATTTATTGGCATTAATGTTTGGCATGTTTTTCACACTATCATGCCAACCTGACCAATGCTCTTTTTAGTTAATATGGCACAGTATAGGGTTAGTCCGTTTTCTTTCCATAGTTTATAACAACTGGCACCAGTTACTGTACAGTATGTAACCATGGTGACAGTCTGACGTTTAGACTGGTGTAGCTCACTTTTAGAGTGCTGGTAAATGTGAAAATAAATGTACGGTCCTGTGAAAATATATGTTGGCTTATGGATGATTGACAGGTAGGGGGCAGGGCGGGGCAGGATAATGGAACGCCCTAAAACTAATACTATACCGTTTGGGATATTCTCATGTGATTGTCGGTGATCATCTCTGTTCAGTGCCAGCATGGAGTCACTTAGGGCTGTAACCAAGGGAAATTGATAAACATGGAGTTTTCTGCCCTATATGACATGTAGGTCAAAGGGTCAAGTTCTACACACTTATTATGGGATAGGGTTATTGGATCTAGGGGGTTTATTTCCTGTCATGACAAGACCTATTGGCACAGCGGTAGATTATTTTGTTCATATGCATATGAAATCAATTAAACAGTGTTATGAAGGGAATTGTTTTAAAGTAGACATGGTTGTCAGCAGAATAGAGACATAACAGAGAGAGAAAAGAGAAAACTGTAATGCCTACATTTTCTTAGAGCATGCGTAAAAGACCCCAATAAAGAGTGACATCACAGAATCAGGAAGAGCTTTGTTCTTGCTACAATAAACATTATATTCCCCATGCAAACATGTACAACAAAGGTATGACACCCATGCACGTATTCAGACAAACACATGCAAATTAAATGTATTTATTATAGATTAACAGAACATGCATTAACATAACATGCATTGGAAAACCCTTAGAGATGGACATGCAAGAAAGTGAGAAAGAATTCTAGAAAAGAGAGAAAGGATCCTTCCCATATCATCTAGAAATTGTCAAGTGTATTTCATCCAAATAAGAAATACTGCACTGATGCAATGATAATACTGTATGTACCTAACCACCATAACAAAATACATTTAAACCTTCCAATAGATTTGTAATAGGCCTGTCATTGTCTAAATAGATCATGTATCATGTAACATAACGTGTAGTGTTCACACAGATATATTCCTATGAATGTCCTCACTTGAACTACTGAATTTGAAATAAACATCAAATATCTGAAGGACAAAGCAATAAACACATTCCATAACATTTTCTAGCCAGAGGCACTTTTTCAATTGATCACTTCAGAGAAAGCGAGGCTCTTTTCCCATTTCCCTGCACAATCTGACCTGAGCTTTCAAGTAGAGGGATTATTCTACTCCCAACACCTGGGCATTAGATAAACAAGCAAGTTGTGAAATACTACGGAAGTCCTCTAGGACTTAAAGTACAAAACCATATTTTCAAGTATGTCAGTTATAGAGCAGAAATGACAACATTTAGCAAACAAAACTGCTGATCAGTTTCAGAGACAGAATGCTATTGGAGGAAGGATACCTTCTGCATGTCTATAAGTGATAGAATATTTTAGAGTAACATTCATAGAGATTAAATAGGAATATATATATAATGATTCCAATGAAGACACAATCGCATGCATTTAGAGATCAGAAGAGACCCAAATGAGGGATTAAACACCAAAGGACATCAACATAGACACATACAAAATAAAGTAATTACATTCAGTAAAGTCAACTTGTCCCTTGTATTGAGACTAATACATCAAATCAAAGGAAGAGGGAATGAATACATTCAGAAAAGACAATAGATGAAGAAACCAGTAAAGACACAGATAAGACATAAAGAAAGTCAAAGGTCATGGGCGGTGCAGGTGGGTGGTTGATCGGGTGGCATATTGGATAGTATATTAGGTGCATACAAGCAGAGTCAGTTTGAAATTGAAAGAAAACAGTTCTGAATTGATGCCATTGTCGTTTACCTTCGCCGTCCGACATGGTGCCCTGGAGGTCGTCCATCAAGACGTAGCCCCGACCCCTCGTTGGCTCTTCCCTCAGGTGCTGCTGCTGCTGGGAGTCCTGCAGGGAGAGGCACGAACCAAACTGGTCCCGTGAGTCGGCCGAGATGGGCGGCAGGGGCCCCGCCGACGCCCGCGCCATGCCCATAGGCTGGCCCACAGGACTCAATGGGCTCTCCTCCTCAGAGTTCTGCGCCAAGATGGGGATGCGCCCCCGGCCGCCCTGCACGATGGGCAGGCTGGTGGGCTTGGCACGCCCTGATGGCATCTGGTAGCTGTCTGAGGCCGCCTCGCCGTCCCCCTTGAGCCTCAAAGAGGAACTGGATGGGTCCCGTTTGAGTGAGAGATCCAGGCCATAGACGGAGTTGGGCCTAGAAGAGGGCCGTGACCGGCTGCCACTTGGGTAGGAAGTCGAGTCCAAGGCCAGGCTCTGGCCGAAGTTGAGCGAGCCAGCCAGGTTGGCACCCAACGTGGAGCCCAGGTACTTCTGCTGCTCTGCAATGTTCTTGCGTAGTCCAAAGGTGATCTCGTCCTGAAGGAGCCGGCTGGATCTGGGAGATGCGCTAACGTTACTGGACCCTAAATAGCTGGTATAGTCTGTCTCCACACTCCTGCCGTCTTGCATGGAGGAGTACTTGGAGACTTTGGGGTCGGTCAGCGGGGCTTTTTGCTTCTGGTACAGCATGGATGCAGGGAGCTGCTTGGCTGCCTGCTTCTCTAGGGTCAGCCGGCTGATGCTATATTTCTCCGTCTTGGGGTAGTGTCTTTGGGAGTAACTCTGGGAGGAGGAGACACCCAAGCTGGGGGTGCCGTAGTAGTTGTGGGAGAGACCCGTCAGTGGGTCCAGACTCTCTGTTCCCCCTGTGCTCCTCCGGAACTCCTGCTTCAGCTGCTGCTTGAGGAGCTTCAGCTCGTAGGGGTCGTCCATGGAGTCCTCATCGTCTGGGGTCTTTCCATACCCGGAGTGGAGCCTGGAGCTGGAGCCCAGGTAGTCGGTGGAGGTCAAGTCGGCTGCACTCCTTCGCAACAGCCTTTCTGCCTTAGCCAGCTCCTTCTCTGCCTGGGCGTAGCTGGATGAAGCCAGACTCGTGGAGCTCTTGGCCAGCTCTGCCGCATCTTCTAGGAGGACGTAGCTTCGTGGAGTGTGGTGGTGGTGCTCCACGTCTCCATAGAAGGAGTCGGCCGACACGTTGGACATGGGGCTGCCAGCCATGCTGCCCCCCACCTCCAGGGCCCGGAGGTCCAAGTGGTTACCGTACTTGTCGTATCTGACCCCTCCCATGTAGGCAGAGGACACAGGGTCGGGCTGTCGGCTGATGATTTCGTACTTTGACGACGCGTCCAACTCTTGGATCAGGGCCGCCTGCCTGGCTGCCTTCTGCTGGAGAAGGAGCATCTGGTGGTAGCTCTGCTGCTGGGAGCTAGACAGGGATGGGACTGAGGAATAGATGGACTGAGACTGGTAGGACTGGGGAGACTGGTAGAGTGACTGCTGCTGGTACAGCGTCTGGCTCAGTGGGTACTGGTACTGGGAGTACGTGCCGTACTGGGCCTCGTGTGTGGTCTGTGGTGGCACAAAATCATCCAGCTCCGACTGGGGTGCCGTCCTGGGGCGCTCCAGCCCGTGACTTCCCATCTCATCATCTTCTCCACTGCCACGGCCACTCCGTGTCTCCCGGATGTTGCTGACCTCGCTGTCTGACATGTAGTCACGATCCTCGGCCACACTCTGCAGGTAGGCCCGCTCCCTCTTCTCCCTCTCCTTGAGGAGGGCGTCTTTCCTGCGGTTGATGCCCATCTCCAGGTAGCGTAGCTTGGCGTCGATCTCCTTCTCTTCCTCATCTAGCTCCGCCTGCTTGTGGCGGAGCTTGGACGACTCACGCTCCACCATGTCCAGCTCTCGGTCGATATCCTGCAGGATCTTGGCTCTCGCCATGTTAGTGTTGCGGCACATGCGACGGCGGGCCGAGCCAGTGCTGTAGGCCGTCTGGCCGGCGGCTGTTGCCTCCTCCTCCGAGGGCGGGTTGGGCAGGGTCCTCTTCACCTTCTTGCCGGTGCCAGTTGGGGTGCTGCCCGACGAGCTTTTGCCCTGGCGGAGAAAACCAAAACAAACAAATAGTTATAAAAATTAGAATAAATTGCTTCTTTAATTATTTATACTCAAATGTCACATTGTGATTTCACACTGAATGGGTACAGCATCTGAATGATGACTTTCTCCAAACCTTTACTACATGGACTAAATTAACCGGAAAGAAGTGTTAAATCTTTCATGATTTCAATTATCTGATTAAATTAATGGATGACTAAAATAGAAGAGAATCTCTATCCCGGTGTCTCTGTGTCCTGATTGCAATCAGGCACGGACAAGAATCTGGTGTGCTCAGAGTGAGGGAAAGCTTATTGAGAAACACAGCATATTGACTGCTGGTGAGTTTCACAGGAAGATACTGTATGTGCTCCTGGCCATAAATGTTACTCACTACCTTAAGAGCAGCCTCAAAATATGTAATTTATTCACATTACACGCCTATGGATCTGTGGCTTATCATTACTTTACAACAAGCTCAGCTGTTTGTCCACCCCTTGTATGTACAGTATGAGGAGCTCAGTGGTGTATCACACAGGCAGAGAACTGATTTATATACCCTGGGAGAGGGCCAGAGGTAAAATGAGAGGCTTGATTAAGTATGTATAATGCTTGGCTGGTATACCATACAGGGCCTTCGGAAAGTATTCACACCTTTTCACTTTTTCCACATTTTGTTATGTTACAGCCTTATTCTGAAATGGATTCAATAAATACAAATCCTCATCAATCTACACAATATAGATATAAAACATATATACAGTACCAGGCAAACGTTTCAACACATCTATTCATTCAAGGGTTTTTCTTTATTTTTACATTTTTTTACATTGTAGAGTAATAGTGAAGACATCAAAACTATGAAATAACACATATGGACTCATGTAGTAAACCAAAAAGTGTTCAACAAATCTAAATATATATATTATATTTGAGATTCTTCAAAATAGCCACCTTTTGCCTTGATGACAGCTTCCTAGAGCTGGTCGCCCGGCCAAACTGAGTAATTGGGGGAGAAGGGAGTTGACCAAGAACCCGATGGTCACTCTGACAGAGCTCTAGAGTCCCTCTGTGGAGATGGGAGAACCTTCCAGAAGGTCAACCATCTCTGCAGCACTCCACCAATGAGGCCTTTATGGTAGAGTGGCCAGACTGAAGCAACACCTCAGTAAAAGGCACATGGCAGTTTGCCAAAAGACACCTAAAGACTCTCAGATCGTGAGAAACAGGAATTTCTGGTCTGATAAAACCAAGATTGAAAGCCAAGGGTCACGTCTAGAGGAATCCTGGCACCATCCCTTCGGTGGTACATGGTGGTGGTAGCATCATGCTGTGGGGATGTTTTTCAGCGGCAGGGACTGGGAGACTAGTCAAGATCGAGGCAAAGATGAACAGAGGAAAGTACAGTACAGAAAAGTAGAGAGATAGCTCCTTGATAGATAGATACTTGATGAAAACCTGCTCCAGAGAACTCAGGACCTCAGACTGGGGCATAGGTTCACCTTCCAACAGGACAACGACCCTAAGCACTCAGCCAAGACAACGCAGGAGTGGCTTTGGGACAAGTCTCTGAATGTCCTTGAGTGGCACAGCCAGAGCACAGACCTGAACCCGATTGAACATCTCTGGAGAGACCTGAAAATAGCTGTGCAGCGACGCTCCCCATCCAACCTGACAGAGTTTGAGAGGATCTGCAGAGAAGAATGGGATTAACTACCCAAATACAGGTGTGCCAAGCTTGTAGCGTCATACCCAAGAGGACTTGAGGCTGTAATCGTTGCCAAAGGTGCTTCAACAAAGTACTGAGTAAATGGTCTGAATACTTACATAAATGGGATATTTCCGTTTTTTATTGTAATACATTTTTATTATAAAAAAACTGTTGTTGCTTTGTTGTTATGGGGTATTGTGTGTGGATTTATGAGGGATATATTTTTTTTAATCCATTTTAGAATAAGGCTGTTACGTAACAACATTTGGAAAAAGTCAAGGGGTCTGAATACTTTCCAAAAGCACTGTCTCTGGATACCGCCCAACTCTAGTATTTATAACCTACCGTAAGTATATATCTTAACTTAATCATCTTTCAGTACATTTTGACTATGTCTGCAACCTGTCCCATGGAAACAAGTTGAATGAAAAAAAAAGATATGAACACACTTCACGGTGTTTATGAAATTCAAATTTTCTGTTTTAATACTGTCATGTTTTGTCATTTATTATCTTGTCTTGTCCCTGTGCTTCCCATTCTATTCGTTTCCCTCTGCTGGTCTTATTAGGTTCTTTCCCTCTTTCTATCCCTCTCTCTCCCCCTCCCTCTCTCACTCTCTCGCTCTCTCTTCTCTCTATCGTTCCGTTCCTGCTCCCAGCTGTTCCTATTCCCCTAATCAATCATTTAGTCTTCCCACACCTGTTCCCGATCCTTTCCCCTGATTAGAGTCCCTATTTCTTCCTTTGTGTTCCGTTCCTGTCCTGTCGGTTCCTTGTTTAGAATTCACCGTGCTGTGATTGTGTATCGCCCTGTCGTGTCGTGTTTTCCTCAGATGCTGCGTGGTGAGCAGGTGTCTGAGTCAGTCTGGTTCGAGTGCCTTCCCGAGGCAACCTGCTGTTCACCTGCTGTTCAAGATCGAGTCTCCAGTTAGTCCTCGTCATTTCGAGTGAAAGTTGTGTTTTTTTGTTTGTATTCACTTTACTGGATTAAAGACTCTGTTTTCGCCAAGTCGCTTTTGGGTCCTCTCTCACCTCCATGACAAATACAACTAGTAGATACTAAACGAATAGCTGTAACCTTTGGACCAAGTCATTTGCAGTACCTCAAATATATCCTGATCTAGTTAGTCTGGTTGGAAAGAAAGAATGTGGGATATCTACCAAGGATGCTACCAGTCCCAAATCACATTGAAGAGACACTGTGCAATGACTCAATGTATGAAATATGAAAAATGGAAACTCTTCTAGAAAATTGCCTCCAGTCTTGCGGGCTTTGCCTTCAAACTAAAATGCCAATATAAATATATCAGCTTTAGTGCAGCAATGCCTTTGAAAGGGCATTCTATGAGAGGCTCATATGAATTTAGACAGCAAACTCGCCAAATGAATAGCAAGCTGGGGGCTACATTAGATGTGTATGAGAGAAACGGAACTGCAAAAATACATCATTTTCAGGGCAATAGTGGAGTAGTGTTATGACAAGAAGTGCAACCTGGAAATACATCCAAATCTGGTTTCAAAACAGAACAGAAATGCATCCAAATCTGGTTTCAAAACAGAACAGAAATGCATCCAAATCTGGTTTCAAAACAGAACAGAAATGCATCCAAATCTGGTTTCAAAACAGAACAGAAATGCATCCAAATCTGGTTTCAAAACAGAACATTATCCTGGATTATGCTCTACTTTGTTTGTTCAATGTCACAGTATATCATGCTTCGAAAACCTCTAACTCTAGTTGTCTTAATATAAAATGACAAAATAAACCCAATTATCTATAAATAATAATATGCAAGAGTTAGCGCCCTTTTGTACCGTTTCTCCCTGGGGTGAGAAAACTGACCTTTATACAAAGCCTGCGTGCCTAAGGGAGAGACTCTATGCCCATTTGAATAGAACACATCACAATTGCAAACAATGATTAAACCAGAACTCACGGAGGAACCGTCGCCATACTGGAAACTGGATGATGCCCTCTCCTCTCCAGTTGGACTCATGGGCTTGGGGTCGGACATGGATCTCTGCATGGCCTTAGGTCCCTTGGGGCTGCCGGTTGGAGAGACTTTGGTCGGATCAGTACTCCCTCTTATTCTCTGTGGGCTTGTATCACCCAGTGATTTCTCATAGGACACAAACTCAAGGGATTTGCTTGGGGATATGCAGGGGGATATGGGGGAGTAGAGAACATTGGGGGATTTGGGCGGGGCCTGAAGTGAGGAGGGGTCAGCTCTGAGGTGGCCAAACTGTTCTATCTCCAAGGGCGTGGGCCGTCTCTTGTCTTCCCAATGTGGACTTTCCGAGTCGGAGAGCTCCATCCTGGTGTCCATTCTTACATTCCCTGCAGAGTCCGTCTGTATGGAGATCTCGGAGTGAGCCTGAATGGATATATCGGAAGTCTGTCCGCCTCTGTCCCCCCTTGACGTGCGGGGCCTGCTACGTCTGGCCCGAGCAGGCTCCCACTCCTCCTGGTCCTCATCGTCCGTCTGCACGCAGCTGTCTACGCTCTTCTTTGCCGTGCTTCTCTTCTTCCTCCCTGCCGTGTAGGCTTTATCGACAACACTGTCCTCGTCGTCCGTCTGACACCCACTATCCATGATTTTCCGGGCCAGCTCGGTGCCGTCCGGCCCCAGGACGACTGCCTCCTGCTGGCCATGCCCCAGCAACACCTCCCCCGGGTACATCTTCCGGAACTTCTGCTCCTCCAGCTGTGCTCGGAGCTGCTCCTGGAGCCTCTGGATCTGTTCTAGCTGCTGCTGCTGCTGGGCATAGGTTTCCTTTTGCATCATGAGGTGGGCCTGGCGCTCATCCTCCTGCTGGCACAGGATGGCCTGCTTCATGGACTGCAGCTCCTCCAGCTCCTTCTGCACCAGCATCTGTTCCTGCTCACGGAAGCGCTGGATCTCCTGACGCTCCCACTCCAGTTCTTCAGCCAACCGCTGCTGTTTGAACTTCTCCATCTCCAGAATCTCACGCTGCATCTGGTACTGGCCCTCCCCTGGCACACAGGGCGAGGACAGGGCCTCCAGCGAGGCGGCGATAGCCTCCAGGGACGAGTCTGTGTACGAGTCCAGCCTTTCCAGGGCCAGGGTGACTGTTTTGGTGCTGAGGGCCACGGAGGTGGATATGCCATCTTTAGCAAGCTCCAGGTTGAGGGCGACATCCCCTTGATTGTCTGCAGAGGTGGTGGAGATGAAGCTGTGGGACCGAGTCATGGGCTGGTTCTGGAGAGTGGATAGGGATGGCATGGTGTCGCTGGTGTGCATGCCCGCCGACAGGGAGTTGTAAGTGGTACTGAATATGGACCCAGGTTGTGTGGTGATGGCGTAGGTGGATGGGATTGGTACTGAGACTGAAGAGTACACCACCCCATTGGAGGATCTCAGGACACTGCTCGTGCCAAAGTGTGTCCCAACAGCTCCTTTGACTCTAGCTTGGGAATATGGGGGGATTATCATTCCTGAATATAACCCTGAGCCTTTGGTGGAGAAGTCCAAAGCTACACCTGTTGGGGAAAATAAATCTATTGAGTCCACAACAACAGGTAGCCTTAGTGGTGAAACATCAGACAGAAAGCCATGCTCCATCGAAAGCCATGCTCCATCGAAAGCCATGCTCCATCCAAAAAAAAAAAAAAGCAACAACAAAAATGGAAAAACCTCCAGTCTTGCTAGATCATGGATGATGTGGAGCCAAATCAAATAGCATGCAAGCCCATGCATTGGTGTACCCCAAAAAATTAACATAAAGGTAGAACGAAAAAATAAGGTAAAACAAAATGTCCATGCAAACAAGAGGTGAACGAAACAACAAAATGCACTAAAATGCCACAGGATCAGCCATGAATAAGCAGAGGCATCTCAAAGTGACATTTCAGCGAGAGGTCGGCGATGTCACTGCACAAACCTGCATCAGATGTCTTGGAGGATGTCAGGTCTACTGCACCCTCTGTGGTGCCATGGAAATTGTAACTGTTCTTGCTCTTATAGAGGAAAAGCCCGGCCTCAGCCAGATTGGTGTCGGACATGGAGGGTTTGATGCCACCGAAGCCCCTCATGTTGTACGGTGAGCGGTCATATTGGTAGTGGTCGTCTCGGTAACCGAAGCGGTCTTCGGGCAATGGAGTAGTGGGCTGCTGGGTGGTGCAGCTACCTGTAAATGGCAGCTTGTAGACAACATCACAGCAGACAGCTCTTCTCCCAGCCGTCAGGTCCACGGGTTTCCCATCCTCCTCTGTGATCACAGCCGTGACCACTTCCGCAGAGGAAGCGTCGACCGAAACCACAGTGTTGAAGGGTTTGGCTGTGCTAAGGTCCACTGCACCTGCTACTGTCGGCATCCCGCTGCTCAGACCATTAGCCACACACCCAAGGGCAGGGGTAGGGGCGATAGTGACAGGTGGCTGGAATGACCCTAAGCCTGTGCCAGGTCCTAGAGAAAGGTTAATCGGGATCTCAGCATTGTTGCTGGTTGTGGGCTGTGCATCTATGGGGCGATAGATAATCTGACAAACAGGCTCGAAGGCTTTGTTTGTGGTTGTAAGCTGAAGGGGCAGAGAAGGGACTTGGGATATGTTGGTATTTTCGTAACTTTGTATGGTGGCAGCACATGTAACTATGGTGATGCTGTCAGTCACTATGGAAACACTGGTCGACTCAGTGCTGAGATTTACCACTGGGGACTGCACTGCGCTTGTCTGACGACCGCTGATGTCTGTGGCCAAGGACTGGCGTCTAACATCTGAAGAAGACAGATCCACCACTTTCATGGCCGATTCTGAATTCACCTTCATGGTACGAAGGTCTACTACCTCCCCTGGCTGGTAGCCCTGTGGACTCTGTGTCTGTTGTGGTTTAGGTTTCTTCAGTGAGATTGGAACACCGTTCGCTCTTGGGGCCGGAGGTGGGGGCGGTGACCTTTCGTGTCGGACAGACACCATGGTTCTTTGAACTTCTGTCGTCACAAACTGAGTGACCTGCCCTAACCGGACCTCTGGGGGTGGAGCGGATGCTGAAATAGCCTCAATGACATGACAGGAGCTTGACACAACTTTCTCTGGCCCACATATCTCTTGACTTTCCATGGACTCAGTGATGCGAGTGAATGCCAGGGGCATCCTATTTGTGTGTGGTGGAGGTGGCTGTGGTTGTTTCTGGGGTTGAGGTTGTGGTTGATACTGTGTTTGAGATTGAGGTGGAGGTTGGGCATGTCTTGAAGGAGATGCTGGACCAGGACTGGATGGGGCCTGGGTGGTGATCCCTTCCACTGGAGAGTTGGGCTGGGATGGCAGAGTTATAACCACATAAGTTTCGTGTCGATTGCCGTATCGCGGAGAAGTGGGGGATGGGTGACCCGAGGAGTGACCCGAGGAATGACCTGAGAAGTGACCTGGCCTGCTTTCAGCTGAGGGACTCAGATTCAGGGCTATATCAGCATGGCCTGTGTGGAGGGCAGTGGGTCTTGGATATTGGATGTGGGCAGGAGAGCCAGGCTGAGAGCCAGGTTTTGGAGCAAGGGGTGGTTTGACGTTTTCCCCTGGTCTGTGGCTGTACCCCATTCCAGCAGGGATGGCTGGCTTTGGAGGAACCGGTGGAGGGATATGAGGCTGTCTTACCGGCGACCCTTGGGCTGTTGTCATGGCAACATGTTCTGACCTGATTATAGCCTGAGATGGAAGCGGAACAGGGGGTTTCCTGGGGTAAACCGATGGCTTTGGCATGGTGGGAGGGGGCAGTGGAGGGGGTTCAGGAATGTCTACTTTTTCCTGAGACAGAGCCCTGTGCAGGATGGCTGGTTTGGGGGGCACTGGTGGGGTGGTCGACACTACACTGGGGACAGTGGGGGTGTACTGAGGGACGGTGGGTAAGGGCGATACACTGGCAACAGCAGGGGCTGAGGACTTCATACTAGACAAGTCCATGACATCCTGTTGGGTTATGTCCAGAGGCTGGTCAGCCTGGGAAGTTTCAAATTGGGTCTGTGGTTGGTCTGAAGTTTTTGATGGGGTGACCTTGGAAGCAACTGATTTGGACTCTGCAGCAGCTGTTAAGGGTGCCTGATCAGCTTTAGGAATGTCTGATGAAGTCTTTGGCATATCTTGACTTTTGGTCTCAGTGGCCTCTTCATCAGCGTCCTCCTCCCCTGAGGAGCATTGTGTAACCCTCAGGTCTGGTATGGGACGCAGAGCCCTTCTGGATTCAGTACCTTCAAACTCACCACCAGGGGCCGCCCCAGATATATCAGGACCCTGCTGTGTCGGGCTAGTCCCAGGAGTCAGAACTTTCTTCATGAGTTCCTCATACGTAGCCTCAGCATCGAGCAGTGGTTTCCCATCCTTGCCTATAGTAACTGTAACACTCGTGGATCTGGTTGGCTCAGTGGGTTGCAATACAATCTCTGGTGTGGGTCTATCTGACACAGACTGTGCTTTTTTCAGTTCCTGCTCCAGCTGCATGAATTCTTTCTTCTTCTCCATCATGTCTTCGTAAACCTCATCTGGAGATCTCAGTATTTTGGGCTGAGCTGGCACTGAGATTTTCTCAGGCTCCCGCTGCTGGACTTTCTTTCCATTTCCATCAACAAGAGACTCATAGGCATAATCTTCTATCAGCATCCCACCATAGAGGGACTCTTTCCCCGGAGGGGTGTCCACCTTTTCCTTTGTGGGTGTTTTAGCCTTTAGCATGATATCTTCGTAGGCTTCGTCTGCAGTTTTCAGGGCTCGTTTTTCAGGGCTTTTATTAGCACCTTGATCAGCTGTTGGAGAGTAGAGTGAAACAGATGTAGGAAGTTGATATACTTTCTGTACTGCTGCAATCTTTGCAGCATTGATCTCAACTCCCTCTGGTTCTGACTCGATGCTGGGAGAGAAATCGGATAAGGATGATCGCCTGAACTCCTCCATCTCTGCCTCTTGCCTCAGCTCTTCTGTTGGGGAGGCATCTTCAATGGGAGAGAGGTTGCTGGGCGGCGTTTTGGGACGCTCCCGCCTCCTCTGAGCTCGGATCTCCTCTTTGTCCTTCTTCGACTTCTTCCCAGAGCCTTTCTGCTTCTCCTGTTCTCTTAACAGCTCCTCCTCTTCTCGTAACTCCTCTTCCTCAGAAGAGTCTTCGATGGTGGGTAGACCTTGGCCTTGTTGTCTATGCTTCGCTTTCCTGTGCTGTTTCCCCTCGCCACTGTGCATGCGGCTGGGACTACTGCTGTCACTGTCCTCATCCAAAGAGGATAGGGATGTAGGCGATGTCCCAGGGGTGAAGCTGGATGCGTGCAGGCTGGAGGACCCATCGCCCCTGGAGCGATCATCAGGGGAGTTGGTGAGGCTTTCCATCTCAAGCTCTCCATCATCTGACGTACCCGGTATGCGCACAGGGGTGGTAGTCGTGTTGAGCTCGATGGTTCTGAATTGGCGTACTGTCACAACTCTATCGGCCGAAGGCTGTTCCCCTTCCTGAGAGTCTGAGACTTTGGGTTCCGATCCCTCTTTCCATGCCTTGTCAAGTTTATCCAGTGAGATTTTCTGCTCATCTTCGTCCTCAGGGCTGATGGTGTTCTTCTTGAGGAGCCGCCTGCCTTTTGCCATTGCACTTCTCTCCTTCCCCTCCCCTTTCTCCTGCTCCATTCGTTTCCTCTCATGATCTCGGATCTTTCGCCGGATTAGATTTTCTTCGTCTGACGGCGAAGCATCCTCGTTCTCACTCATCTCCATGATCTGTTTACGAATGAAGTCTTCGTCATCCCCTGACACGGGACTATCTTTCCCTAAGCTCTCACTGCTGTCCTCCAACGAGTCACCCCTGATGTCTGTCGGCACCAGCAGCTTTTTCTTTGCTGAGGCGTCCTTCTTCTCTGAGAGTTCTGGGTCATCCTCTGTGCTGGGAGATTCAGGTGAGAGGGCTAGCACCTCAAGTTTGCGTCTGGTCTTGAGTGAGTCGGTCAGTTTGTCTGAATTATCCTTTGGTTGTGTAGCCTGGGCCTCTAGTATGGGAAGGACAGTGCTCTCCAGCTTGGCAAGGTCTGAGGGGCTGGTGGGACTGCTATCCTTGGCGATGGTGTTTTTTTCTCCAGGGTCTTTCAGCGTTGCCTGTAAATTAAATAATAAAACACAATTCATGTATAATAAATATGTAGATGATAATCATCCATAATTGATCATAAACATAACATATTATTTGGAACATTTAAAATGGATATATGAAGATGTATAAAGGGAAGATAGCTTTTTTTGTCTGTCGATTATTTTGCATAACTAAAAGGTCTGTACAAACATTTGTGTAAAGATCCCTTCTGACTTGAATCATCTAATTCTCAGCCACTACTGTTGCTACATACTACAGTCACCTCTCCAACTGCATCCAGTTCAGCCTCTATTATCTTCTCTTCATTCAGGGGTTTGTCTTCGTCCTGTTCACCAACTACAGGGACTAGGGTGTCAGGTTCTACTACAGGGGCTGGGGCAATAGACTCATTTTCAGATACAGTTTCAGATATTTTAGTCTGCTCTGGTATTGTTTTTTCTTCTACGCTGCCCTGTCTGTCACTCACAGCTTTCACCTCTGATACTGAAAAATGTTCTTGCTTTTCACTAACTACAGGTGGTGACACAACCACTTTCTCTTCCTCTGGCTGAATGCTCTCCGACACAGAGTCTGTCTTTGGAGTTTGCTTGGATTCATCTTTGGATAATTCTTTCTCTTGCACTTCTTTCTCATGACACACAGTAGGAGCTGGCACCCTACTCTCAGCTATAGACACCTCTTGTTTATTTTCAGCTATGCTTTCAGCTACTTTTCCTTCCTGTGTGGGTTTCTCCTCAGAAACGTTCTCAGGGGCTTGTGGCTCACTAGCAGCAGATGATAGTGACGCTGCCTCTGTAGCTTGTTCTAAGTGCTCTGCTTTGACCTTTTCTTCCTCTTTAGCTTCAGAAGCTGGAGCAGTAGACTCATCCTGGGTTTTTTCAGCCTTATTATCTGCTGTTGGCTCTGGTTCAACCTTTGTATCCACAGATGTCAGATTTTCGTCTTTCTGACCTACACGTTCTGCTCCAGCCTCCGTTTCAGTTTCATTTGTGTTTTTTTCTACTACTGGTGCTGGAGCCTCTACAGCCCCCTGAGGTGGGATCTGATCAACTTTAGCTGATTGTGGTTCAGGTTCTGGGAGCTGTTCTGTGACTTTTTTCTCAAAAGGGGATGGTGAAACTGACTCCTCGGCTTTGACTTCTGGGCTGGGTTCAACCACTGTTTCTGACTCTGTCCTTTCGTAATCTCTCTCAGGGCTAACGTTTTCTGGTTCAGCAGCAGGAGGTGCAGGAGAAGCCTCTGGTACTTTCTTTACTACTGCCTCACTTTCTACAGGCTTCTCCTCAACTTGGGCTGGCGGAATTGGCTCTGCCTCCTTCTCTACAGGCTTCTCCTCAACTTGGGCTGGCTGAATTGCCTCTGCCTCCTCTACAGGCTTCTCCTCAACTTGGACTGGCGGAATTGGCTCTGCCTCCTCTACAGGTTTCTCCTCAACTTGGGCTGGCGGAATTGGCTCTGCCTCCTCTACAGTCTTCTCCTCAACTTGGGCTGGCGGAATTGGCCCTGCCTCTTCTATAGGCTTCTCCTCAACTTGGGCTGTCTGAAATGACTCTTCCTCCTTCTCTACAGGCTTCTCCTCAACTTGGGCTGGCTGAATTGACTCTTCCTCCTTCTCTATAGGTTTATCCTCTACGTGGGCTGGCTGAATTGGCTCTGCCTCTTCTATAGGCTTCTCCTCAACTTGGGCTGGCTGAAATGACTCTTCCTCCTTCTCTACAGGCTTCTCCTCAACTTGGGCTGGCTGAATTGACTCTTCCTCCTTCTCTATAGGTTTATCCTCTACGTGGGCTGGCTGAATTGGCTCTGCCTCTTCTATAGGCTTCTCCTCAACTTGGGCTGGCGGTATTGGCTCTGCCTCCTCTACAGGCTTATCCTCAACTTGGGCTGGCTGAATTGACTCTTCCTCCTTCTCTACAGGTTTATCCTCTATGTGGGCTGGCGGTATTGGCTCTTCTTCCTTCTCTACAGGCTTCTTCTCAACTTTAGCAGTAACTAGAGGAGGAGATGGGGCTACAGACTCAACTGCCTCAGTTTGTGGAACGGTCTCTACCACTTTAGGCTGTTCATTCTCAGCAACTACAGGGGGAGTTTCTTCTACTGCAGGGGGTACCTCCTCTTTTTGTGAAGGCACAGGCTCTAGCTCTGCTGGTTTGGGAGATGCACAATCCTCTACCGGCTCATTAGGGGCTTCGGGAGCTGAGGCCGAATTCTCTACAACCTTAACTGGTGGAGCCGGAGCCACCTCTGGCATCTTAGCCGCCACATCTGAACTCTCTGCTATTGGACCTGTATGTACTGAAAACACCTCAGTTGGAGGCTGTTCAACAGTAGTTGCTTGAGGCTCTGGCTCTTTAGGTTTCTCCTCCTGCTCGGTGACTGCAGGAGGTGTAGGAGCTTTCTCCTCAGCTTTCGGTGGCTGGCTAGGTTTTTCCTCAATCATCACTGCTTTCCCTTCTTCCTCAGTGACTGCAGGAGCTGGCGGTACAGGCTCTGGTGATTGGTCAGGTTGGACAGTAGTTTCCTGTGTGACCGTTTCAGGTGTTGGAATCACCTCTGGCTCTACCGGCTTAGCTTCCTCTTCAAGAACCTTCTCTAGGATGAGCTCCTCTTTCTCCCTACCTGCAGAGGGAGCCGGTGAGATCTCCTCTGGTGTAGATTCACTCTGCACTTTATCTGGGCTTGGAGTTGGCTCGGGTGCTGCCTCAACAGGCTTTTCTGACTCATTCTCTACAGGGGGAGCAATGACAGGCTCCTCTACAACTGCAGGCTGGAAATCTGATTCTGCCTGAGTAGTGTTGGGTGGTGACTGTTCTTCTGTAACTTTCTCTGGCATACTCTCTGGATGATCCACTTCCGGGGCCTCAACAGCACTCTCCGCTACACTCTCTGGCACAGGCTCATCCAACATAGTCTCAGATATAGCTTCCATCGCTTCAGCCTGCTCTGGGTCTTTCTCCACCACTGAGGCTTCAATAGTACTCTCCACTACACTCTCTGGCACAGGCTCAGCTCGTATACACTCAGATATAGCTTCTATTGCTTCAGCCTGCTCTGGTTCTTTCTCCACCACTGAGGCTTCGACAGCACTCTCCGCTACACTCTCTGGCACAGGCTCATCCAACATAGTCTCAGATATAGCTTCCATCGCTTCAGCCTGCTCTGGGTCTTTCTCCACCACTGAGGCTTCAACAATACTCTCCACTACACTCTCTGGCACAGGCTCAGCTCGTATACTCTCAGATATAGCTTCTATTGCTTCAGCCTGCTCTGGTTCTTTCTCCACCACTGAGGCTTCGACAGCACTCTCCACTACACTCTCTGTCACAGGCTCATCCAGTATAGTCTCAGATATAGCTTCCACTGTGTCAGCCTGCTCTGATTCTTTCTCCTCTGGGACACTATCAGAAGGAGGGGTGGCATGCTCAGGTGGGATGGGTGTGGTGTCTGTGTTTGCAGACGCAGCGTCTGGTGTTTGGGGCGGGGTGCGTTCTGCTACTACCTTGGAGATGGGAAGCGGCTGGGTGTCTTCCTTTGCTGCTGCTGCCTCTACCTGAGTGACTGAGGGGCTTCCCGTTAATGGAGAGGCAGCAGCAGCTGGGGAGTCAGGGACTTTGGCAGGGGAGGCAGGAGGGGTAGGGGTAGGTGTGGGTAGTTGCTTCTTCACAGGAGATGGTGGAGGGGGCATATCGCCCAGCTGGCCAGAGAGAGCTCTTTGGGTCTGGCAGTTGAGACATAACCATTCTTTCTGTAAGACAGAAAAACAAAGAAAATGTTAGTTAGTGTGGACCTTGTAAAAATGCTCACTCACTCTAATACATAGTTGTTGTAGTGGATGATTAAAATGTTGACTTTAATCAGTAATGATATTGTATGATCATTATTAGAAAACTGGACCCACGGTTTCGTAACACTTGGGCTATGCGCAGACACAGGGCCATTGTAGCCTATTCTATTTCAGGCAAGCTTTTTACTTTTATGTAACTTAACAGATAGTTGTTTCATAATGCATGGTAATGGCACAGAGGTTTACCAAGGCATGTCAGAATGACTGGGGCAGCGGGTGCAGACAGTCTACAGCAGAGCCAGGGTGGAGGCTGTGTGTGTTTGTGTGTGTCTAGCTAACCCATCTACACAAAACTATTTTATACAGTGCATCCATCAGGATGAACACATATTAGGCCTAGGCCCTATGACTTAATGACACAAGACCATAACCCCAGACCACTGCGCCCCTTAGTCCCATGTCCTAAATTCAGCATGATGTACAGTGTATTAGGGATGAGCAACTGTTGGCCCACGACCCCCCTTTGAAGGCCCTCATAATTTTCCACAAAAATATTAGTATTATTTTTTACATTTGTACTTTTATTTAAACTAGGCAAGTTAGTTAATAAGAACAAATTCTTATTTACATTGACGGCCTACCGGGGAACAGTGGGTTTAACTGCCTTGTTCAAGGGCAGAACGACAGATTTTTACATTGTCTGCTCGGGATTCGATCCAGCAACCTTTTGGTTACTTCCCAACAATTTAATCAATAGGCTACCTGCCGCCCCATAGTACAACAAACATTTGGAACTAATAGTAGAATACACAATATGCCATTTCGAAATGTGGTTGTGCATCAACAGTTTTTCTGTTGTGTCAGTCACTGATAGTTAATCAATTATCCCACGTAATCAAAACATTTGAAGATTGCTAAGTTGTTTTAGCGGCCAGCTATTTAAACTTGTTATTGTGGTCGAATGATTGGCTGGGGGCCCCCATTGATTTTGTTTGTCAGTCTCACTCAGATATCATATTAAAAACAGCAAATTTTCCTTTCTGCCCCATGACAAAATTTGTATAATTGCAGGAAATTAGTTATAAAATTGCTAAATGTTCTCCCCGTCACATGGCAAAATGTGTAGAATTGCAGCAAACTTGCTTTAAAACTGCAACATTTTCTCTACACCCCATGGCAAAATGTGTAGAATTGCACAACATTTACTCTAAAATGTAAAAAATGTCTCTCTGCTGGGTTCTGATTTTTTTGTAGCCCCCAGCCCATCAAAGTTGCCCATCCCTGATCTGTGTTTTACATTCCAAGCGCATGCGAGGCTATAGCTCACACCACAGGTCAGAGGAACACTAATGCTTCGGACAAGGACCTTACAGTGGGATGAACTGAAACATCTTATTTCAGACCAATTCAATCTTTCAGTAAACCCAGCTCAAAGGCAGGCAATGCAAAGTGTACATTCAGTAAACGGTTTATCCTTGAATGTTGTGGATGACTTCGGCATTGTTTTTTCTTCCCATCCCCCGCTTGGGACCGAACCGGCTCTCTATCTCTGAAAATAACCATAATGCATCAGCAAGAAAGACAACAAACCGCCACGAACACAGCTGTTCAAATCCTTCGTCTCGGAGGGCCTCTAATTCTGTCCTGTCATAGTTATCTGACTCAAGTCGACAATCACAGCACTAAAGAAGAAGTCATTACAGAAGAGCTCCACTGAGAACTGTGGTTTAAGTGCTCCCTAAGACGGTTTAATATTTGATATCTCGACAAGGAAGGAGAGAAAGAAACGATGGTAAACATTTGATTCCTAGGGACTTTGGGTCTTGCACTGTAGCACACCAGAGCTAATGTAAGTAGGACTAATGATGGAGAGATGTTGTACTGTATGTGTAGATGTACTGTAAGAGTATTGGTAAAATAACACATCCACATACGATACATCATCCACCCACCATACATACATATTCTCTCTTTCTCTCTTGGGGTCTAGTCAGCATGGGTCTGGCCACGCCTCCAGTCTCCGTTTCAAGGAAACACCCTTTTTCCTGCATACCTGTTTTGTGAGCCTCCACAGGCCAGTAACATGGGTCAGCATGGGTCTGGCCACGCCTCCAGTCTCCGTTTCAAGGAAACACCCTTTTTCCTGCATACCTGTTTTGTGAGCCTCCACAGGCCAGTAACATGGGTGTGTGCCCTCCTGTGCCTGGCTTAAATGCAGGGCTTATGCTAAATCCATACCAGATGGTGTGAGGCCTGCTAAGCAGTGGTGGAAAACGTACCCAATTGTCATACTTGAGTAAAAGTAAAGATAGCTTAATGGTTACCTCATCACGTTCTCCATGTTAAATGGTTGTCATGAAGTTTAGAATGGCATTTTGTTATCATACGATTGAAATGGAGAGTGTGTGTAAAAAGGAGCAAGATAGAAGAAGAGGAGAGAGAGAGAGAGAGAGAGAGAGAGAGAGAGAGAGAGAGAGAGAGAGAGAGAGAGAGAGAGAGAGAGAGAGAGAGAGGAGAGAGAGAGAGAGAGAGAGGGAGGAAGGAAGGAAGGAAGGAAGGAAGGAAGGAAGGAAGGAAGGAAGGAAGGAAGGAAGGAAGGAAGGAAGGAAGGAAGGAAGGAAATAGAGTGAGAGAAAGAGAGGAAAGAAACAGAGAGCCGTAGGATTTCACCTTTATTATATATGATTTCATGAATAATATCATAATCCAGCCCCATGTAGAGGTCCCTTTCCCTACAGTCCAGGATGCCGTACCACCACCACAGGGCATTGGCTTTTGCAGCTTGACTGGTCCATCCATTTACACCCCAGAGAGCAGCTCGAGAGGCAGAGAGATGGTTCCAGATTGCCACTGATAGGGAGTAATGAGAGCCCGGACAGAGCCAGCCAGCCAGTCAGCCACAAGATCTGTCGCTTCGGCTTCAAACCACTTTTATCCTTGTCATCACTGACGCTATCAGAGATCTGTAGCCTACGGTCCCTGGACATCACCCTTCCACCAGATCACCACCATAAAAAGCATCCTGTCTCTCCATCTCTGTATTTGTCAAATACACACGTGCGCACACTTTCTCTCTCTCTCTCTCTCTCTCTCTCTCTCTCTCTCTCTCTCTCTCTCTCTCTCTCTCTCTCACACACACACACACACACACACACACACACACACACACACACACACACACACACACACACACACACATGTAACAGAGCCAGCAGCTTACAAGTGCTGTATGGCACACACACACACACACACACACACACACACACACACACACACACACACACACACACACACACACACACACACACCCTGTCTCTCTCACACGCACGCGCACACATGCACACGCACACAGATACAGTGATACAGACACAAACACAGACTTCCACACACAGACAGTTAGCCACACACAAACATGTATACGCACATAAGTGTCACACTACAACCTTGTCGGATTGCAATTATTTAACCCCTTTAAGCCATTACATTGACCCCCTGATTGAAGCTAGGATGCTAATGGGTGTTTGTGTTTTCCTAACTAGCCAATTACAAAGCATTCCTGGTAACAGAGCTCAGCAGCTTCAATTCCTTGAAGTGTCCTTAAGTGCCCAGTCTTGTCCAGCCTTGTCCAGTCTTGTCCAGCGCCTCATTAAGATAAGAGAAATGATGAGTCATTTCACAGAGTGTGTGTGTGTGCCATCAGTTGGTCATCATAGTAGTAATGGGGGATGTAAAATCATCAGCATCCTCACATTTGTATGGCTATGTGGCTGTATGGCTGTGTACGTTATAGAATGTATGGTTATATGGCGATGTGGCTGTGTGGCTATGTGGCTGTGTGGCTGTGTGGCTATGTGGTTATATGGCTATGTGGCTGTGTGGCTATGTGGCTATGTGGTTATATGGCTATGTGGCTGTGTGGCTATGTGGCTATGTGGTTATGTGGCTATGTGGCTGTGTGGCTATGTGGCTATGTGGTTATATGGCTATGTGGCTGTGTGGCTATGTATTATGGCTGTGTGGCTGTGTGGCTATGTTATGTATTATGTGGTTATATTATTATAATGTAGATGGCTATGTGGCTATGTGGCTATGTGGCTGTGTGGCTGTGTGGCTATGTGGCTATGTGGCTATGTGGCTATGTGGCTGTGTGGCTGTGTGGCTATGTGGTTATATGGCGATATGGCTATGTGGCTATGTGGCTGTGTGGCTATGTGGCTATGTGGCTATGTGGCTTGTGGCTATGTGGCTTGTGGCTTTACTATGTGGAACTATGTGTGGCTAATGTGGCTGTGTGGCTGTGTGGACTTTATGTGGCTATGTGGCTGTGTGGCTAAAGAGTTCAATGTGGCTATGTGATTGTATGGCTAAGTGGCTGATTGCTGGCTGTGTGACAATTGCTGTATGGCTTTATGACTTTATGGCATTATGTGGGATCCACCCTCTCATCCCTGTGGGTTGTGAAAACTGTTTGCTAAACTACCTTAAATCTCAAGACATTAACACACACACACACACACACACACACACACACACACACACACACACACACACACACACACACACACACACATAATAATACACACACACACACTGTATCACAGCTATACAGTGATATGCACATCCCACACAGATCTGGGTATGACATACTGTAGATAGAAAGATAGTTAAAGGAGCAGCATTAGTGTGGGAGCATTTCCTTTCTTTACTGGAACTATACAACCCTGAGCTATACAAGGAACAACAAACTTAAGTCTCAAGACATTAACATAAAAAGTCTGAGATGATTCTGCAAAATCGGCAAATCTGATGAGTCTCTCCTCCATGTTGGGTCATTGGTTCCTCCTCTCAGGGGAGGGAAGCGACGTGAAGGTCGGAGTGATATCCTTCTATTACAGAGGAGAATCCTGCCAGGGTTTTACCTCCTAAATTTGGTCGAGTCTGACATGAGAATTACAATGGGTGGAGAAGGGAGGGGATATTTGAGGTGACTTCACCTGGTGCAGACAGGAAATAAGCTCGTCAGTATTAGTGTTTCTTCTATTATTTTAATAGGGAGGCTTCTGATATGAAATCATTTCCCCCGGAAATATGGATATAAATGTAGTGATTTAACCTGCTTTTAAATGGGCCAAATCTGGTCTCTGGTGATGGAAGTATCACACTTTAACCAACTAGGCCATCAAAATCACTTGGTTCAACTGTGCACCATGTTGTCATAGAAACATCCCTTTGCCATTACTCTGGTTAGGTTGTTTTCATGGAAGGTTGAATCCTTAGCAACCTCCCCAGTGTTGAGAATACGTTGCCTGATGTACTGTACAGTAGCCCCGCATTGCTACAGTTCTGTAGCAGGTGTCAAAGCTGTGTGGGCTAGAAAGTCTTAGTTAGTGTGAAGGTCAAGTAAGGAGTTGAGGTGTTCATTAGAATTTTCTCTTATCTGCTATAGACAGCATGCAACATTATCATGTCATCCAACACAATGTCCAATGAAATATTCACAACATGGGTTCAACTATCCAGCATTACATTCCAAACCTTTCTACTAACCATACAAACACTTCCCAAATACAATTACACAGCAAATACTCTCTGACACCAACAAATGTGTACCTCAGTATTGTCTTTTCCTCGTGTTTGACAGCAGTAAAGAGGTGCTGTGGTGTCCCGGGTGGTTTGGGTTTGTTTCCCAGGAGGTTGGGGTGTCTGTTAAGGGATTCTGACAGGGGAGGTGAGAGACAGCACTATATTTACTCTGAGCTAGGTGAGAGAGAACTTAGTAAAGGAGGAGAAAGGAAGACCCAGCAAAAACTAGGTAGGTGGGTGTGTCCGTCCGTCTGACTGAAGTGTTCTTCCGTTTTGCCATCTGTCTACTGAACTTTGAACCCAGTGTTATTTTGTGTGTATCAGCTTTTTGCGTCATCTTATCTTACGCAGTACATTAGGTTGGTTCACCAGCTGCAGTTAAAATGGGCTTATCAGCTGTGTGTGTGTGTGTGTCTGTGTGCTATCGGGTTTCCCCTAGCGGGTATGTCTATACAGACGGACAGGTGTGAGATGCCAGCTTGCCTGTGCTACTGGAGGCAATGAGAGAGGGATGGAGATGGGGGATCTCCTCTCCCCCTTTCAGTTTTAAAGGAGGGATAATTAAGACCCACAACAGCCTGCGGTAATGAGCGGCATTAGGAGTTCGGCTGCTGTTTTTGCTTCTCTGTTTGGGGTGATTGAGAAAGAGACTGTATCACTTTGTGACTGACAGACCTGGGATCAAACACCAAAATCATTGCAAATATACTCAACAAAAATATAAACGCAACATGTAACATGTTTGTTCCATGTTTCATGAGCTTATTTCTCTCACATTTTGGGCACACATCCCTGTTAGTGAGCATTTCTCATTTGCCAAGATAATCCATCTACCTGACAGGAGTGGCATATCAAGAAGCTGATTAAACAGCATGATCATTACACAGGTGCACTTTGTGTGTGGGTCAATAAAAGGCCACTCTAAAATCTGCAGTTTTGTCACACAACATAATGCCACAGATGTCTCAATTGCATGAGGCAGCATGCAATTGGCATGCTGACTGCAGGTTTGTCCACTAGAGCTGTTGCCAGAGAATTTAATGTTAATTTCTCTTCCATAAGCCGTCTCCAATGTCGTTTTAGAGAATTTAGCAGTACGTCAACTGGCATCACAACCGCAGACCACATTTAACCACGCCAGCCCAGGTCCTCCACATCCGGCTTCTTCACCTGAGGGATCGTCTGAGACCAGCCACTCGGACAGCTGATGGAACTGTGGGTTTGTACAACCGAAGAATTTCTGCACAAACAGTCAGAAACCGTGTCAGGGAAGTTCCTCTGCGTCCTCTTCGTAATAACCATGGTCTTGACCTGACTGCAGTTCGGCGTCATAACCAACTTAAGTGGGGAAATGCTCACCTTTAATGGCCACTGCCATGCTGCAGAAGTGTGCTCTTCACAGATGAATCCCGGTTTGAACTATATTGGGCAGCTGGCAGACAGCGTGTATGGCATCGTGTGGGTGAGCGGTTTGCTGATGTCAACGTTGTGAACAGAGTGCCCCATAGTGGTGGTGGGGTTATGGTATAGGCAGGCAAAAGCTATGGACAACGACCAATTGCATTTTATCGATGTCAATTTGAATGCACATATATACCATGATGAGATCCTGAGGCCCAATGTCGTGCCATTCATCCGCCGCCATCCCCTCATGTTTCAGCATGATAATGCACAGCCCGATGTTGCAAGGATCTGTACACAATTCCTGGAAGGTGAAAATGTCCCAGTTCTTCCATGGCCTTCAAACTCACCATACATGTCACCCATTGAGCATGTTTAGGATGCTCTGGATCGACGTGTCCGACAGTGTGTTCCAGTTCCCGCCAATATCCAGCAACTTTGCAAAGCAATTTGAAGAGGAGTGGCGAAAACATTCCATAGGCCACAATCAGCAACCTGATCAATTTTATGTGAAAGAGATGTGTCTTTCTGCATAAGGCAAATGGTCAGACCAGACACCCCTACTTTCTTTTAAGGTATCTGTGACCAACAGATGCATATCTGTATTCCCAGTCATGTGAAATCTATAGATTAGGGCATAATGCATTTATTTCAATTGACTGATTTCCTTATATGAACTGTAACTCAGTTAGATCTTTGAAATTGTTGCATGTTGCGTTCATATTTGTGTTCAACGTAGTTTAGCTGGGCTTGATTGATTTTGCCTGTTGGTCTGGAACCAATAGAACAGTCCCAGGAGTCAATGCTGACAAAACTAGCCCCCTCTCCACTAGCGCTAATGCTAACAATACTAGTCTCCTCTCCCCTAACCCTAATGCTAACAAAAGTGGTTTTATACTCAATAGCTTGTTAGCATTTGATTAAAGCAGCATGTAGCTGGCACACGAACATCCTCTGTGACATGACATCCAAGCCCTCCTACTGCTTTCCTCAGTCATCCTGTTCCTCCTCTAGCAACCACCTCCTCTCCTTTTTTCACACTCACCCTTCTCTACCTCAGCTAATCACGTCTCTCTTCTCTTAAACATCTCCCTCAGTTTCCATCACACTCACCCTTCTCTACCTCAGCTAATCACGTCTCTCTTCTCTTAAACATCTCCCTCAGTTTCCATCACACTCACCCTTCTCTACCTCAGCTAATCACGTCTCTCTTCTCTTAAACATCTCCCTCAGTTTCCATCACACTCACCCTTCTCTACCTCAGCTAATCACGTCTCTCTTCTCTTAAACATCTCCCTCAGTTTCCATCACACTCATCCTTCTCTACCTTAGCTAATCACGTCTCTCTTCTCTTAAACATCTCCCTCAGTTTCCATCACACTCATCCTTCTCTACCTTAGCTAATCACATCTCTCTTCTCTTAAACATCTCCCTCAGTTTCCATCACACTCACCCTTCTCTACCTCAGCTAATCACGTCTCTCTCTTCTCTTAAACATCTCCCTCAGTTTCCATCACACTCACCCTTCTCTACCTTAGCTAATCACGTCTCTCTCTTCTCTTAAACATCTCCCTCAGTTTCCATCACACTCACCCTTCTCTACCTTAGCTAATCACGTCTCTCTCTTCTCTTAAACATCTCCCTCAGTTTCCATCACACTCACCCTTCTCTACCTTAGCTAATCACATCTCTCTTCTCTTAAACATCTCCCTCAGTTTCCATCACACTCATCCTTCTCTACCTCCGCTAATCACGTCTCTCTCTTCTCTTAAACATCTCCCTCAGTTTCCATCACAATCATTTTCTTCTTTCCCCTCCCCCTGCCTCCTCTACCCTTTCTCCCATTCCCTTTCAACTAAAGGCTACAACTAATGCTACAATTCAAGATATTGATCAGCTTGTCAAGTTCCTAAATGCCTGTGAAAGTCTAGACCAGTCAGAAGATGTAGAATCGCTGATACCCAAATGCGTCACAGGTCCAGGTTAAGCCTACTCCTAGACTCAAAAGCATTTTCAAAAGTGACTCTCCTTTGGAAGTGTTTTTGAGTCCAGGAGTAGGTTTAACCTGAGCATGGGAAATAAAGGTCTGCGTCTTTCACAAGTGTGTGTGTGTGTGCGTCCCTTAGTGTTGCACGGTATACCGATAGTAGAACATGAAAAACGATTCTGTAATAGAACTTTTGTTACTTTTGGTACTTCTGTCAAGTCTGTCTATCAGCCCAGCTGATGCCTCCTTATAGCTCTAGAACCCACTACCCTGGTGTTACAAGCGCCATGCTCTACCAACTGAGCTACAGAAGGACCATCATTGCTAGCTCTAGAGCACGGTGCCCGCTCCACTTCCTCATTGCTAGCTCTAGAGCACGGTGCCTGCTCCACTTCCTCATTGCTAGCTCTAGAGCACGGTGCCCGCTCCACTTCCTCATTGCTAGCTCTAGAGCACGGTGCCCGCTCCACTTCCTCATTGCTAGCTCTAGAGCACGGTGCCCGCTCCACTTCCTCATTGCTAGCTCTAGAGCACGGTGCCCGCTCCACTTCCTCATTGCTAGCTCTAGAGCACGGTGCCCGCTCCACTTCCTCATTGCTAGCTCTAGAGCACGGTGCCCGCTCCACTTCCTCATTGCTAGCTCTAGAGCACGGTGCCCGCTCCACTTCCTCATTGCTAGCTCTAGAGCACGGTGCCCGCTCCACTTCCTCATTGCTAGCTCTAGAGCACGGTGCCCGCTCCACTTCCTCATTGCTAGCTCTAGAGCACGGTGCCCGCTCCACTTCCTCATTGCTAGCTCTAGAGCACGGTGCCCGCTCCACTTCCTCATTGCTAGCTCTAGAGCACGGTGCCCGCTCCACTTCCTCATTGCTAGCTCTAGAGCACGGTGCCCGCTCCACTTCCTCATTGCTAGCTCTAGAGCACGGTGCCCGCTCCACTTCCTCATTGCTAGCTCTAGAGCACGGTGCCCGCTCCACTTCCTCATTGCTAGCTCTAGAGCACGGTGCCCGCTCCACTTCCTCATTGCTAGCTCTAGAGCACGGTGCCCGCTCCACTTCCTCATTGCTAGCTCTAGAGCACGGTGCCCGGTCCACTTCCTCATTGCTAGCTCTAGAGCACGGTGTCCGCTCCACTTCCTCATTGCAAGCTCTAGAGCACGGTGCCCGCTCCACTTCCTCATTGCTAGCTCTAGAGCACGGTGCCTGCTCCACTTCCTCATTGCTAGCTCTAGCCTGTAACCACTGAACTAACTGGGCTGCATATGCTTATGCTGTATAAAAGTTAACACACTTTAATAATGCAACACAGTAGAAATGTTGAAACTTTTAATTACTGTTCCCAAAACAATGTCCAGTACAGGCTAGAACACTACAGTGCAAGAAGATAGCGGTAGTTTCCAGCATTGTAGGCTAACTATCCTTGGTAACTTACAGCTGAAGCCAACACCAATAACAGCCCTAGTATTTCAAAATATTGCTGATTACAAAGCTAATTGTCACCAAAAACGTAATTCATTCACTCGTTTACCCTGGCTAACGTCTGCCCCAGTCAAGATCATCTTTGCTTCAGCCAAGAAAACTGACTGTGTGTGAATAACATCATGGGTCTTAAAGAGACAGCGCGCACTTTTATAAATTAAGATATTGCTTCTTCTATGCAAATGTTGTTGATCAGTACAATAAAATAAGTCACAATTGGAAGGTAAACATATTGTTTTTCATTTATAGCCCCATGAAATCAACCAAAACAAGCTCAATAACTCAATGCATGAACACACTTCTATTGAATATACATTCACCTGTATTGTGAACAGGCCAAGGCTACATCTTGATTTACCCAGATGATCAATAGAGATTTACCATTCAAATAAATTATTACCATTATGCTGTTATGTAGATTGGTTAAAAAAATGTGGTGAGTCATTAATGAATACATTTGAAAATCAAACATTTCAAATGATATTGAACACAAAAATCTGTCTGGATCAAGGGCCATTCATTTAGCTAAAACGTTTTTTTTATTTTTTGCATTGGTATCGTTTTGGTATCACTTTGGTATGAAGTATCGTGATGGTATTGAGTATTGTGATACTAAACCTGGCATTGAAGTAAAAATTCTACGTGCATATGTGCCTACGTGCGTGTGTATGACATATATCTGGCAGTGTGTCTGTATATCTATGCATCTGACATAAGCCAAAGTTGACCTGACGCAAATACAACAGCTTGCGCTATCGGAACCAGGGTCTCAGTGTGTCTCTGTGCATCTCCCCCTCTCAATAGGACTTAACACTGGCACCTCATCGATTTCCTGGCGCCGGTATCTTTTTGGCCGCAGTCGCTCACTTGGCATGGCTAAAATATGGCTCCTAAACCTCCAATACCTCGTAAATGTGCTGTAGATAATGAAGAATCATGACCCAGTAATAGGTCTGTATAACATGGGGAGCTGTACCGACTAGGGCCCTGGAGGTTTGCTAACCCCATATGTCACACAGAGTAAAACACCAAACAGATAGTACAAACACTTTGCTACCTGTGATGTTCAGGCAGCTTCCATTTGAAGTTGGACATTTTACACTACATAGTATTTGTCTGTGAGAAAGGCAATATTAAACACATAAATGTACACAAACACAACTACATTCACCAGGCCTCCCATAGTCACACATACTTTATTGGGTGTATATACTAAACTTTTCTCTCTTCCTAAGACTCACACACCTCCATGGTCAAGAGAGAGAGAGGGAGAGAGAGAGAGAGAGAGAGAGAGAGAGAGAGAGAGAGAGAGAGAGAGAGAGAGAGAGAGAGAGAGAGAGAGAGAGAGAGAGAGAGAGAGAGAGAGAGAAGTTGAGTATCCTCAGAGAGTAGCTCACACACACACACAGAGGGATTTTTGTCCAGAGGGGCAAGAGATGGGAGAGAGAGATGATTTCCCATGGCGCCCTGTAGTTGCTTGTATCCTCAGTAGCTCTTTTGTAGCTCAGGCTATTTTTGTCCATTTCTGTCCTCGGGGCAAGTGATGGGAGTGAGAGTGACGGTAGTGTATACAGAGACAGACAGAGACACACACACAGAGGGATGCGCAAAGACACACACACACACAGAGGGACGCGCAAAGACACACACACACACAGAGGGACGCGCAAAGACACACACACACACAGAGGGACGCGCAAAGACACACACACACACAGAGGGACGCGCAAAGACACACACACACACAGAGGGACGCGCAAAGACACACACACACAGAGGGACGCGCAAAGACACACACACACACAGAGGGACGCGCAAAGACACACACACACAGAGGGGGACACAAAGACACACACACACACAGAGGGACGCAAAACACACACACAAAGACACACACACACAGAGGGACGCTCAAAGACACACACACACAGAGGGACGCTCAAAGACACACACACAGAGGGACGCTCAAAGACACACACACGACAGAGGGACGCGCAAACACACACACACAGAGGGACAAAGACACACACACACAGAGGGACGCTCAAAGACACACACACACAGAGGGACGCAAACGCTCAAAAACACACACACACACAGAGGGACGCGCAAAGACACACACACACACAGAGGGACGCAAAGACACACACACACAAAGACACACACACACAGAGGGACGCGCAAAGACACACACACACACAGAGGGACGCGCAAAGACACACACACACAGAGGGACGCGCAAAGACACACACACACAGAGGGACGCTCAAAGACACACACACACAGAGGGACGCTCAAAGACACACACACACAGAGGGACGCTCAAAGACACACACACACACAGAGGGACGCTCAAAGACACACACACACAGAGGGACGCTCAAAGACACACACACACAGAGGGACGCTCAAAGACACACACACACAGAGGGACGCTCAAAGACACACACACAAGGCAAAGACACACACACACAGAGGGACGCTCAAAGACACACACACACACACACAGAGGGATGTGCAAAGACACACACACACACACACAGAGGGACGCTCAAAGACACACACACACACACACAGAGGGACGCGCAAAGACACACACACACAGAGGGACGCTCAAAGACACACACACACACACACACAGAGGGACGCGCAAAGACACACACACACAGAGGGACGCTCAAAGACACACACACACACACACACACACAGAGGGACGCTCAAAGACACACACACACACAGAGGGATGCGCAAAGACACACACACACACACACAGAGGGACGCTCAAAGACACACACAGACACACACACACAGAGGGACGCTCAAAGACACACACACACAGAGGGGGACAGAGGGCTCAAAGACACACACACACAGAGGGACAAAGACACACACACACACACAGAGGGACGCTCAAAGCAAACACACACACACAGAGGGACGCTCAAACACACACACACACACACACAGAGGGACGCTCAAAGACACACACACACAGAGGGACGCTCAAAGACACACACACACACACAGAGGGACGCTCAAAAACACACACACACACAGAGGGACGCTCAAAGACACACACACACAGACAAAGACACACACACACACACACACAGAGGGACGCTCAAAGACACACACACACACGCTCACACACACACACACACACACAAACACACACACACACACACACACACAAACACACACACACACACACAGAGGGACAAAGACACACACACACACACACAGAGGGACAAAGACACACACACACACAAACACACAGAGGGACGCTCAAAGACACACACACACACACACACACACACACACACACACACACACAGAGGGACGCTCACACACACACACACACACAGAGGGACGCTCAAAGACACACACACACAGAGGGACGCTCAAAGACGCTCAAAGACACACACACACACACACAGAGGGACGCAAAGACACACACACACACACAGAGGGACGCTCAAAGACACACACACACACACAGAGGGACGCTCAAAGACACACACACAGGGACGCTCAGACACACACACACACAGAGGGGGACAGAGTGGACGCTCAAAGACACACACACAGAGGGACGCTCAAAGACACACACACACATACATGGAACTCAGTTCTACTGTATACAGCAGACTTGGCTGGAATGGTGGATTAATGAGGGAGAGAGAGAGAGAGAGAGAGAGAGAGAGAGAGAGAGAGAGAGAGAGAGAGAGAGAGAGAGAGAGAGAGAGAGAGAGAGAGAGAGAGAGAGAGAGAGAGAGAGAGAGAGAGAGAGATGCTTCTGTTAACACTGTTAACACAAGGCTGTGTGTATGTATCTCTATTTGTGTGTCTGTGTACAGTATTGATGCGTTCCATTTGTCTGTGTGTGTATCTCTGAATGTGTGCATTTCTTTGTCTCTGTGTGCATCAATCTGTGTGCATCTCTGTATGTATGTACAGTTGCAGTTGGAAGTTTACATACACCTTAGGCAACTACATTTAAACAAAAAATTTCACAATTCCTGAAATTTAATCCCATCAAAAATTCCCTGTCTTTAATCAGTTAGGATCACCACCTTACTTTTAGAATGTGAATGTCAGAATAATAGTTGAGAGAATGATTTCTTTCATCTTTTATTTCTTTCATCACATTCCCAGTGGCTCAGAAATTTACATACACTCAATTAGTATTTGGTAACAATGCCTTTAACTTGGGTCATAATTTTAGGGTTTGCGGGTTTGTGAAGGCCACTCAAATTCCTTGACTTTGTTGTCCTTAAGCCTTTTTGCCACAAGTTTGGAAGTATGCTTGGGGTCATTGTCCATTTGAAATACCCATTTGCAACAAAGCTTTAGCTTCCTGACTGATGTCTTAAGATGTTGCTTCAATATATCCACATAACTTTCCTTCCTCATGAGGCCATCTATTTTGTGAAGTGCACCAGTCCCTCCAGCAGCAAAGCACCCCCACAACATGATGCTGCCACCCCCGTGCATCACGGTTGGTATGGTGTTCTTCGGCTTGCAAGTCTCACCCTTTTCCCTCCAAATATAACGATGGTCATTATGGCTAAACAGTTCTATTTTTATTTCATCAAACCAGAAGACATTTGTACGAAAAGTACGAAAAAAAAGTACGATCTTCGTCCCCATGTGCAGTTGCAAACCGTAGTCTGGCTTTTTAAAGACGGTTTTGGAGCAGTGGCTTCTTCCCTGCCAAGCGGCCTTTCAGGTTGTATCGATATAGGACTCGTTTTACTGTGGATATAGATACTTTTGTACCTGTTTCCTCCAGCATCCTCACAGGGTCCTTTGCTGTTGTTGTGGGATTGATCTGCACTTTTCGCACCAAAGTACGTTCATCTCTAGGAGACAGAACACGTCTCCTTCCTGAGCGATATGACAGCTGCGTCATGGTCCCATGGTGGTTATACTTGCGTACTATTGTTTGTACAGATGAACGTGGTACCTTCATGTGTTTAGAAATTGCTCCCAAGGATGAACCAGACTTGTGGAGGTCTACAATTGTTTTTCTGAGGTCTTGGCTGATTTCTTTTGATTTTCCCATGATGTCAAACAAAGAGGCACTGACTTTGAAGGTAGGCCTTGAAATACATCCACAGGTACACCTCCAATTGACTCAAATGATGTCAATTAGCCGATCAGAAGCTTCTAAAGCCATGACATCATTTTATGGAATTTTCCAAGCTGTTTAAAGGCACAGTCAACTTATAATGTATGTATGTATGTATGTATGTATGTATGTATGTATGTATGTATGTATGTATGTATGTATGTATGTATGTATGTATGTATGTATGTATGTATGTATGTATGTATGTATGTATGTATGTATGTATGTATGTATGTATGTATGTATGTATGTATGTATGTATGTATGTATGTATGTATGTATGTATGTATGTATGTATGTATGTATGTATGTATGTATGTATGTATGTATGTATGTATGTATGTATGTATGTATGTATGTATGTATGTATGTATGTATGTATGTATGTATGTATGTATGTATGCATGTATGTGTGTGTGTGTGTTTGTGTGAGCCAATAGAAGACATTCCTGTTCATATGCTAGCAGTGGGTGCAGGCTCACAGTGTGAGAGGCAGCAGGCTCACAGTGTGAGAGGCAGTGTGGGCTCACAGTGTGAGAGGCAGTGTGGGCTGAAGCAGGCTCACAGTGTGGGAGGCAGTGTGGGCTGAAGCAGGCTCAGTGGGAGGCAGTGTGGGCTGAAGCAGGCTCACAGCAGGTGAAGTGTGAGAGAGAGTATATAGGGCCGGGATGGCTCAAGGAAACAGTGTCAAGAGGCAGTGTGGGCTGAAGCAGGCTCACAGTGTGGGAGGCAGTGTGGGCTGAAGCAGGCTCACAGTGTGGGAGGCAGTGTGGGCTGAGGCAGGCTCACAGTGGGGAAGCAAGAAAAAAGAGGTGTGTGTTTGTTTGTCCAGCCAAAATAACGCAGACAGTGAGCAGATCATTCAGGGCAGAGGAAACAGGTGGGGCTGTGTGTGTGTGTGTGTGTGTGTGTGTGTGTGTGTGTGTGTGTGTGTGTGTGTGTGTGTGTGTGTGTGTGTGTGTGTGTGTGTGTGTGTGTGTGTGTGTGTGTGTGTGTGTGTGTGTGTGTGTGTGTGTGTGTGTGTGTGTGTGTGTGTGTGTGTGTGTGTGTGTGTGTGAGAGAGAGAGTATATAGGGCCGGGATGATACCAGTATTGCGATACCTGTTATTATCATGGCAAGGAAACAAAACAAAGCGGATTTAACTTCTTTATGAAATCAAGCACCTTTCTGTTGTCATCCATAGTCCCATTGGATTTATTTCCCAGGGTATAGAACACAATATTTTCCATACAGCAGGTTTTTAAAGGACCAACGAGTATGTTCTGCTTTGTGTTTCCATGTTTGCCATGGAAACAATATCATCACAACCCTACTAGTATATGAGTTGGCTCTGACTCAACCTAACCTGGAGCAGATGGACAACCAAAATAACACCCTGGGGACCCCTAACCACAGGTGTACCCAGCTGACCACAGGTGTACCCAGCTGACCACAGGTGTACCCAGCTAACCACAGGTGTACCCAGCTGACCACAGGTGTACCCAGCTGACCACAGGTGTACCCAGCTAACCACAGGTGTACCCAGCTGACCACAGGTGTACCCAGCTGACCACAGGTGTACCCAATAATAATGTCACATCGTATTGGTCCTGTAGACCTATTTGTAAACAAACACAAACTGCCTCAGATAAATACATATTTATCTTTGATATGATGGCCAGATAGAAAAGTCAAATGTTGGATCATGAACCTAAATGTTGGATTCAGCTTCCCCATGATGGTGATGGTCTCTACTATAAAGTATAATAAAAGATATTATATGACTATAGCATATTCATTGTCTCTGTATGTTGACACAAAGACATATCTGTGAGGTTGTCCACAGAGCAGGCTTTGGAAATAGCTTAGTCCAGTGAATGTTGTAGCTCATGTGTCATGGTTCCTCTCCCTCGGTTATATAATATAATTCTGACAAGGGCCTTGGATGCTGTCTGATGTGAGCAACAAGGCAGCCTCCTACAGTAGTGTCTGCATCGCAGCAGTCTCATACGTTACTGAGTGGACTATAAATATAATATAACAAAAATGATTTGAAATTAATAAACTGCATATTGTTATTCTAACACACCTGCTTCAACTAGTCCACTAATCACCAAGCCATTGAGGTGTGTTAGTGCTGGGCTGGAACAAAAATGTCAGGGAAGAGGTTTTAAAGTGTTGTGCTGGGCAGAAGCCATTTCAGAGACAGAATCAATGTATTTTATTCTTAGGGAGAGCAAGAGTAAATATTGTCAAACAGTAGAGGCAGAACAGTAGAGTCAGAACAGTAGAGCCAGAACAGTAGAGGCAGAACAGAATAGCCAGAACAGTAGAGGCAGAACAGTAGAGCCAGAACAGTAGAGCCAGAACAGTAGAGCCAGAACAGTAGAGCCAGAACAGTAGAGCCAGAACAGTAGAGCCAGAACAGTAGAGCCAGAACAGTAGAGGCAGAACAGTAGAGGCAGAACAGTAGAGCCAGAACAGTAGAGCCAGAACAGTAGAGCCAGAACAGTAGAGCCAGAACAGTAGAGGCAGAACAGTAGAGCCAGAACAGTAGAGCCAGAACAGTAGAGCCAGAACAGTAGAGGCAGAACAGTAGAGCCAGAACAGTAGAGCCAGAACAGTAGAGCCAGAACAGCCAGAGATCCTTGAGAACAACATCTAAACTACTAAATAACAGATTTGATTTGATCAGCTGATGGGTAGAAGAGAAATAAAAAGAGGGAGAAAGAGAGGGACAGAAAACAAAATGAAAGAGACAGTAAGAGAGAGAGAGGGACAGAAAACAAAATGAAAGAGACAGTAAGAGAGAGAGAGGGACAGAAAACAAAATGAAAGAGACAGTAAGAGAGAGAGAGGGACAGAAAACAAAATGAACGAGACAGTAAGAGAGAGAGAGGGACAGAAAACAAAATGAAAGAGACAGTAAGAGAGAGAGAGGGACAGAAAACAAATTAAAGAGACAGTAAGAGAGAGAGAGAGAGAGAGAGAGAGAGAGAGAGAGAGAGAGAGAGGGACAGAAAACAAAATGAAAGAGACAGTAAGAGAGAGAGAGGGACAGAAAACAAAATAAAAGAGACAGTAAGAGAGAGAGAGGGACAGAGAGACAGACGCTAGGTTCCCATCCATTTGTCAAAAGATTTCCAAGAAATTATTCTAATATTTGGACAAAAAAAGGAATTATAATCCACTGGTCTAATGTCATTTGTTTGATCAACATTTAGGAAAGGTTCCCGTCAATGGTTCCATCAGGCCTGTTTTCAGTTGATTATCTGATATGTACAGTCCTTTACTCAAATAAACATGGAAACCGAGAAAAGAACAGAGATAATAACAGAGAGAGAGAGAGAGAGGCTCATATTGAGGAAGGTTAAGGGACACCTCTTCTGACTGGGACAGGCTTCCTGATGCCCTTTAAATCCTTTTAGGAAGCAGAGATTACTTCTTCTACAGCTCGTCTACACAGCAAGCAACACACACCACACACCAAACAAACACCAACACACAGATAAATGCTCCTTCAGACTCAATGCAATGCATGCACCAACCCCGACATATACACACAACCCCCTAAACACACACACACACACACACACACACACACACACACACACACACACACACACACACACACACACACACACACACACACACACACACACACACACACACACACACACACACACACACACACACACACACACACACACACACACACACACACACACACAAACACACACAAACAAATACACACAAACAAATCCTCAGCTCGGAGCAAGTGTTGGGAGAGTGACAGAGGCAAGACATGTCTGCTGACGAAGCAGAGAAAGGGGTGAATGAGTCAGTGTACTGAGGTAGGTAGACTGAGGCAGGAGCAGCCTTGTTCACATGGCCATCCAGCACCGTGCTCTGTCCTAGACCAATGACTCACATCATCTATCTATTCCTCTTCATCACAAAGGACTCAGGGCTCTATGTAGCTCTCCATCAATCAACAAGTTCAGTTTCGTGAAGCATCCTTGAATGGATTGGATGAGATTAGATGCATGTCTGGTTGGGTTGAATTGAATTTCAGCTCAGTTAAAATCAGGTTTGGGATCTAAATTAAACATGTATAAATCAGGAAATTAGGACTTTTTAAATTAGTATGTTTTTCAGTGAACCTTTTCAATCCATGATCATAATGTCCTATTCATTCTTGACTGAGTAAAGATGAATTTACATAGTCCCTGAAACATGGTGGTATTTAATCTCTGTCGGTTATACTCCGCACCTGGGTTGTGTTCATAATTGCACACTGTCACAAAGCGTTTTGCATTGGAAATGAAAATCAGCATTTCTTATTGGACAAGTCCAGCTAGTCCCTCACTATTTCAGTCAGTTTTCTTCCGTTTGGTGCCTAATGAACACACCCCTGATTTTGAGCAAAACAAGTATATTGGTTCGTGTTAAGACACACTGGTCCAGAGACACCTAATCTTTGGCTCATTAGGCCGTCTAAGAACATAATCACCTAGGATGCTGATCTTCCCAATGTAATTACACATTTTCCCGTGCCTTGGACTTAATCTGAAGAATACGCTGCTCCTCATTACTGCCAAAGATGGGCCAGTATGACAACACAGTGATACATACCAGTCTATGATATTGGTAGTATTATAAAATTGAGTTGACCTGTGTAGTCCAGAGGCCGTAACCTGAGGGCCTTTGCTCCTCTAGGAGCTAAAATTAGTAGGTAAAGTAAGTGCCACCTGTGTAGTAATGAGGTAGTTACACTAGTAACAACCTTAGGGTACATAGTAGTATGTAGTAACTAGCTGTCTAAGCCAACACAAAGATACAAGATCTACCTCTATTTTAACTGTCCTTTGAAGTACTGTATGACATCACAGTGTATGTGTTTCTACATACAATAATGTTAAATAAACCTAAACGTAAATGATGAACTCCACAGGAAAATGGAGAGCCTTTTCAGTGACGTTGTTTCATAATGGAGTGGCGGCCATCTTGTTGGGCGTGGTGGTGGAGTCATGGTTCTCACCGTGTGACAAGGAGTTAGACTGCCTAATCTCCCCGGAACACCTTAAATAGACCAGTAGCGTGATTACTAAGGGAACTGGCCACACGCTACACCGCTAAACACTAAACTACCTACTAGCATAGGGAAGCTAGCATGTGAAGCTACGCCAAACCTGCCATCGCGTGAGCTCAACTATACCTGCTTTCAACACGTTCACTGCTTTCACTCAAGGTTGAACAACTTACACTGTGAGTAGCTCCTAAGCCGAGCCAGACATGGTCGATAACAAAGACAATCTAGTCACAGTTCAACCAAACATGCTATTATAATTGAGAAACCAACGCTACCCGTATTACACCCTATTGACCTGTCAACCAAAATATACAGCAGTTACACAGTAGACAAGCAATAAGTCGGCTACTGCTGTATTTTCCCATCAGAATACTGTTTGACAGTGAGCTTTGATTTGCTGAACTGAATGAAATTCTGTGCAGTTCTTCCATTAATATAATTTGACGACCCCATAAACCATCTGTTCTTGGGAACTGAATGTAAGTGATGTATGTTAATTCAGCGTCAATGGGACACGCCAGTAATAACACTCTATAACCTCCTTAGGAAGATGAGAAATTAAAGAGTATTTGGTCCCAATGACCACAGACACACACACACACACGCACGCACGCACACACACACACACACACACACACACACACACACACACACACACACACACACACACACACACACACACACACACACACACACACACACACACACACACACACACACACACACACACACACACACACACACACACACACACACACACACACACACACACGCCCCTCTCTTAGATTACAGAGTCAAGTGGCAGCCTTTTGAAGTGTAAATGTCGCTCAATAATGAGATGGCCATTTAAATGGCATTCATTTAGCCTTATTAACCTAGCCCCACAATGGCTTAGAGTTAGACTACAGGGCCGCTAGGAGGCTAGGGAAAGCTAAACGCATCAACCACAAACCACTCCCTCAAAGGTCAAACACGTGCAGCAGTCATGACCACCAAGACCGTGACCAACGTTCAGGTTCACTTACGGTAAGAGGGGTACCTTTAAACAGGGTGTCAATATTTGTGTCCTGATTACAATTACCAAATTGACTGCAGACGTGGTTTTTATATAGCCAGTGAGTGACTGAACAACATGGAGTGTACAGAAGACTGTAGCCCTAACCCACTTACTGTAACAATGGAAACAGCTGAAATCCTTGTATGGTTTGTGTACCTTTCAGCAGAACTGTTTCTATTTTAGCAGTAGTGAAAGCTGTACTGGTCTTACCTCACCGAGATGAGGTGTGGGGTTGAAGCCACACAGGTTACACACACTCTTCTTGCACTCAGTGCAGTTGCTGTAGTTAGGGGGGTCTGCCGATCCAACGTTCAGCTCCACCTTACACAGAGGGCAGTTTTCCTGGGCCCCCGATCCTGTGGCCGTAGTAAGCGGCTCCCCCGCTTTCAGAGGCTCCACGGAGGGATCTGCTTCTATGGACTTTTGGTCCTTCAGCAGGGAGACGGCACGTTTGGGGGCCTTCTTGGAGGCAGGTGGGGTGTCAGGGCTGTCTGAGTCGGGGGGGGACCCGGGAGCGGAGAAGGGAGAGTCCGGGGGAGAACCAAGGGGAGAACCCGGGGCAGAGAAGGGGGATTCTGGGGGAGAGCCGGCAGGAGAACCGGCAGGAGAATCGGCAGGAGAACCAGCTTTGTCATCCACAGAGTCCACAGAGTCCACAGAGTCGGTGGTCATGAGGTTGGTGGCCGAGCTCAAGATAGACGAGCCAAAGCCAAACATCTGGGAGGCAGCCGCTGGGGGCTTGGCTGTCTCAGTAAAACCACCGAACCCACTGAACATCTTTCCCGTCACCGACTCTGCTGTTTTTTGGGTACCAGCAGCAGCTTTGGCCCGATCAGGTTTGGCTGATCCAGTGAACCCACCAAAGCCACTGAACATTGTTCCCGTGATGGACTCGGCCGCCTGGGAGGCAGCGGCTGGAGGCTTGGCCACATCGGTGAGCCCCCCTAGGCTGATGCCCCCCAGGCCCCCGAAGAAGCTGGACTCCTGTTTACCTTTGGCCGGTGAGGGCTGGGGGCTGCCTTTCGGGGAAGATGGACCGGGGGATTTCTGTTTGGGTGTGGTTGGAGGGGTTAAGCCTCTGTCGGAGATGCTCTGCTGCTTAATCAGTAGATTGGGCTTCTTGCCATCTTTTCCAGGGTCTTTCCTTGAGGGTGAAGGAGGGGCAGAGCCCTTGCCCATCATAGGAGGGTCATCCATACCCCCCATAGCCCTCTGCATCTGGCAGTTGAGACACAGCCACTCTTTACCCTGAAAAGATACAAAACATGGTCAGACACACATACGACACACACATATACACACATGTACTGTATGGCCGGGACAGTACCAGTATCGCGATACTCATTAGTAAGGTGGCAAGGAAACAAAACACAAAGCGGATTTAACTTCTTTAGGAAAACAGCCCAAATGTTGGAAACAAATACCATTATGTTGTCACCCAGAGTGATATTTATTTAATTTCCAAGTTATAGAACACAATATTTTACATACAGCAGGTTTTTAAAGGACCAAACAGTATGTTCTGCTTTGTATTTTTATATTTGCCATGAAAACAGGTACACACACACACACACGCGCACACACACAATGACACGCACATGCACACACGCGCATGAGCACGCCCACACACACAAACACACACAATCCTTTCCTTTAAGTGAAACATCACAGTAATTCAGAGAAAAAAGCAACTTAATTAGTAAATTTCAATAACATGATTCTCTTTTCACACTGTAAATTGTTTTTCGCTCAGTTCATGAGGGATTTAAAAGCAAATTGAATGATTTATACTAATTACGTGTTGCAGTAACGGGAGCTGTATTTGCAGATCGTGGCAATTTGCAGAACCACCATTAAATGTACTATTTGACAAGGCTGCATTACAAATGGAATATTTCTCTAATTTGAGGCAAAAAAGTCATCATTACAAACCATTTTATTTGTTTAATTGGAGATGTTTATCGGTTGATTCATTCTTGAAATATAAGAAAAGTACTCTGATGAAAGTAGATGCATTTCATGGTTAGTTAGAAATGGGAAACAACTGTATTGATGCATCTGTAACACGTTATAAATATATCATTAGATACAGTATTCATACTGATTTCCTACATGATATATACTGTATGTTTGTTCTAAAGATGGAGTTTCGTCACATATCCTGACAACTAGCTTAGCTACAGTGTAATGTTTTTGTTCACTACACAGGACATGTCCTTGGTTACCATTGTCTACAACAAGAAACCCTACAAAAGAGGACAATATTGACATGGTTATTATCAGTGTCTTCTTGCATAGAACAACACTCACATTTCCATTCCCTCTTTGTGATTACCATGCTCAATAATTCTACCCCCAGAAAAAGAGATGCAAAATATGACCACTTTGTGATTCTGCTGTTTTATTTGATAGCGTGTGCAAAGATATAATTTTTTGAGAGGGGCACTGATGACCAAATATTTTAATTCATTATTTGTATTGTATTTTCTGTATATCTATAATAAATACGTTATATGGATAAGTATCAGATCACCTGCCCCCCTCAGTTTCAACAGGCATCATGCCTCGTGGGTGCATGGCTCGTGTGGTTGGTTACTGAAACCTGACATTGACCGGCGGTTGGAGGCTTCCTGTGCCCATGACATGAGTCACCTTGATAGCTTCCCCACTGTCCATATGGCCCCTCTGTCCCTCAAGCTGTGTGGCGTTAATATGAGGGGCATTTCCAGAGCTCGGCCTGACTGCATGGGCATCTCTGGAACGCTAAATGCTTAAAGGCTAATAAGAAAAAGGCTTTCGACTCTGTCAATCACCATATTCTTATCGGCAGACTCAGTAGCCTCGGTTTTTCGGATGACTGCCTTGCCTGGTTCACCAATTACTTTGCAGACAGAGTTCAGTGTGTCAAATCGGAGGGCACAGGGTTCAATTCTCGGGCCGACTCTTTTCTCTGTATATATCAATGATGTTGCTCTTGTATGCTCTAGTCGGCTGGCCCTCGCTACATATGCGTCGCCAGACCCACTGGCTCCAGGTCATCTACAAGTCCATGCTAGGTAAAGCTCCGATTATCTCAGTTCACTGGTCACGATGGCAACACCCATCCGTAGCATGCGCTCCAGCAGGTGTATCTCACTGATCATCCCTAAAGCCAACACCTCATTTGGCCGCCTTTCGTTCCAGTACTCTGCTGCCTGTGACTGGAACGAACTGCAAAAATCGCTGAAGTTGGAGACTTTTATCTCCCTCACCAACTTCAAACATCAGCGATCTGAGCAGCTAACCGATCGCTGCAGCTGTACATAGTCTATTGGTAAATAACCCACCCATTTTCACCTACCTAATTCCCATACTGTTTTTATACTGTTTTTATTTATTTACTTTTCTGCTCTTTTGCACACCAATATCTCTACCTGTACATGACCATCTGATCATTTATCACTCCAGTGTTAATCTGCAAAATTGTAATTATTCGCCTACCTCATGCCTTTTGCACACATTGTATATAGAATGCCCCTTTTTTTCTACTATGTTATTGACTTGTTAATTGTTTACTCCATGTGTAACTCTGTGTTGTCTATTCACACTGCTATGCTTTATCTTGGCCAGGTCGCAGTTGCAAATGAGAACTTGTTCTCAACTAGCCTACCTGGTTAAATAAAGGTGAAATAAAATAAAAATAAAATACTTTTAAAAGTTAAAAAATGCTAAAAAGGCTCATGCTAAAAATGCTAATGCTAAAAATGTCCATGCTTAAAAACTATCGCTCGGCTTCTTTAGATATGAGAATTAACTGTTGGTTTTGATTGATTCACCTTTTTTATGTATATTTTGTACTGTAATGGTGTACTGTGCTTCTCTTGTGAAGTTGAAATGTCATTTAGACATGCTGGGTGAATTTTGTACTAATAAACAGAAACAGAAACCGAAAACTGAAACTAATTCAAGGCTGGTTGTTGTATCTATGCAACTACATTGGCAGTAGACATTTAATTGAATGAAGTGTCTGTTACATCTGAGACAGAATGTGATGTGAAAAAACACCATATAATAGACCCTCAGTCAGCACAAACTACAGTACAAATACATTTTAAGGGTAAGCAGAGAGAGAGAGGAACAGCGATAAAGGAAGTGTGGGAAAATGGAAATACGGTGGAGAGAGAGAGAAAGGGTAGTATAAATATATACCAGAGAACAGGAGAAAGAGAGAGAGGAAGAAAGCAAGGTAGAGAAAGAGGGCATTCTCTTACCTCCGAGTCTGGGGGGCTGAATCCACATAGGCTGCACACCTGGTTCTTACACATGGTACAGTTGCTGAAGTTGGGCGGCTCCTTGGAGCCCACGTTGAGCTGGGTAGTCTTGCACAGCGGACACAGCCCACCTCCAGGTGGTTTACCAGGGCCTTGTGGACCAGGGAGACCCCCAGCTTTAGCTGGCCCGCCTGGCTGTGCACCGGGTCCAGGGGCTCCTTGCTGCCCTGGGGGCCCTTGACCGGGGCCAGGGGGTCTAGGTCCTTGCTGCCCAGGGGGGACTTGACCAGGTGGTCTGGGCCCTTGCTGCCCAGGGGGCCCTTGTCCGGAGACAGGGGGTCTGGGTCCTTGCTGGCCAGGGGGTCCTTGACCAGTGGGTCTGGGCCCTTGCTGCCCGGGGGGTCTGGGCCCTTGTCCGGGGCCAGGGGTTCTGGGCCCTTGCTGCCCAGGGGGTCCTTGACCAGTGGGTCTGGGCCCTTGCTGCCCAGGGGGTCTGGGCCCTTGTCCGGGGCCAGGGGTTCTGGGCCCTTGCTGCCCAAGGGGTCCTTGACCAGTGGGTCTGGGCCCTTGCTGCCCAGGGGGTCTGGGCCCTTGTCCGGGGCCAGGGGGTCTTGGCCCCCCCTGCTGGGGGCCCTTGCTGCCCGGCCCTGGGGGCCCACCTTGGGGCTTCTCTCCAGGCTTTTCTTCCTTGTCAAACAGGCCAAATGAGGGCATGTTGACCCCGGAGCCCATGGAGGTGACCTCGGAGGACATTGAGGACATTCCAGAGGACACCTGGGAGGTCATGGACGAGACAGCGTTAAGCGGGTTGGCCCCACTCAGGAAGCTGGAGCCAAACATGCCTGTTTTCTTCTCTGGGTCCTTAGGCTCCTGCCTGAATCGGGACTCTAAGAGGCTGAGGGACGAGGGACTGCGGCCAGGGGCCGGCCTGCCAGTGGGGCCCTCTCCAAACGCGTCTACGGTGCGACTCTTGCTAAGCCGAACAGAGGGTCCAACCCTTGGCTGCTGGGGCCGCTGCTGAACATCGGCCTCCGAGGGCCTGAGAGAGAGAGTGTGAGAAAGAAAGAAAGAAACAAACAAACAAAGAAAAGTCATTTGGTAGTACAAATGGAAATAGATGGTGTGTATACATTTCAATACTCTGTGACTTCCTTTCATTCCCTCCTTTCCTTAATCTATACTGATGTGACAGAGCTGGATAGGTGAAAGCAAATTTCCATAGGCTTCCACCATGTTGTTGCATTTTCAGATCAGCGAAGAGGAAGGAGAGGAGACAAGGAGGGGAAGCTACTTTACACTATCAAATGGCTGATATTTGCCGGTTGCCAAACTTAGAGATGAGACTAATTAAACACTCATGATCACCATCGCCACAGAAGAGCTCCTAAATACATCATTCAACACACATACAGACACATATGTATCCCAGATAAACAGATCTTCCAAACAACCAAATCATTAAGAATGATAATTGTTATATGACAACTCATCACTCAAATTCTACAGACATCTCAACAATCTGGTATGATGTGTTGTAATAACATCCTACTTAACTACAAGGCCTACATGAGATGTGGCTCTTTGGGGGTATTGAGCAATACTGTAGGCTAAATGCTCAATGATGAAATGCACTTAAGCCTCTGCCCGACACAACAAGCTAACCTTTCACCCCAAAACCATTGGACATAGGCCTATCATTGGCATAGCGAGCACAAAGCAAGCATACTACCAGCCCTAGGCTAGTGCTGATGGGAAAGTGAATAGCTCTGAATGGCATCTACAGTTGAGAGATCATGGAGATATAGGAGAGAGAGTGAGAGACAACTCAATGGGGTAAGATGAGATGGCCTTATTAGATCGAGCTGAGAGGCGGGATAGACAGCCTAGCCTACACTGCTGTCAGGTGCAACCCTGCTACTCATCAACTGAGATTGAACCTATCACGTAGATGATAGATAGATCAATGCCGAGCACGAAATAAGATCAAGCGGTTCAGGTTTGGAACAGTGAAGAGTCATTGTGAATTTGACCTGAAGGTAAAGCATGAATTACAGAGAAAAATAGCTTGCTATTTGAGGCCAACAGACCATAAGCTAATTGGTGTTTAAAAGGAAAACTCCACCCAAAAACTATCTTTTAGTATTTGTTTCATTTGTCCATTGTTGACATAGACTCAACATAGTTTGCTTGTCAGAAATTAAGTTATGTAACTTTCAAAATACAGAAATTATGCAAAACATAGCATCATATGATGCAAAATACATCACATGTGGATGATTTCTGTACTTTGAAAGTTACATATCTTGAAAAAACTTGATTGCTGACAAGCAAAACATTTTGGCACTATGTCAACAATGGACTAATGAAACAAATACCAAAAGATCGTTTTTGGGTGGAGTGTTTCTTTATGTGTCAAAAACAGCCCGCCAGTTCTGCTATTGGCAACTTTTGGTTTCAGCACCATGGAAAGCAACTAGCTCACAGACAGACCGCTCATCCACTTGACTAAATGCGCTTCCTTCCACAAGATGTTCGATATCTTTCCATTTACAAAATGAAATTCAAAACCCACTTTCAAGATGCAATAAGGGGAAATCAATGACTGTGATGGCATTTGCGATCGCTGTTCTATATATAGCCACATTAATATGTATGTATCCCCTCCCCCTATTCTGGCTTGGGTAATGATAACTGTTCTCACCAACAGAAGGAATTAGTGATAAGGACTTTGTGATAACGTGTATCGTGTGCCAATGTATATGTTAATGATATACTGGTGGGAATTGTTAGTCAATAGGGGACACACAGCCAGCGTCGGCCTGAATATCGACTCTTGACATATATTTGCAATAGAACCTATGTAAATACGAGTAGGCTATGATATATAATTGACAACATTGGAATGGTGATATAGAATGTTGGCACCGTGAGTGGAGAGGCTATTTGTTTGGGATGATAGCGTCCTTCGTGGAGAAAAATACAGTGGCTTGACAGAGTCATTTTTACCCAGGAGGCATTTCGTTTCTTTACAAACCCTGGTGTCTTACCACCGATTTTACAGCGGCTATCCTTTGATAATGGCACAATTAAACGATTTACGCAGTAATTCGCAAGCAAATAATTGTTACAAGAAATGATTTCAGTATCATACCATTTAGTGCATTCTAATATTTGATCTGATGCGGTATTGTGAACGAACTGACAAATTGTCCAGCATTTTAGCAGATGCTTTAAATTAATAAATTAAGCGAATTAACAATTTATGGTAAAAACAGCATTGATCTTATGGCTATCAATGCTTCAAGGCTATCTTTGTAAATGTCAATAACAATAACCACCTATCCCATTGTTGAATGGTATCATCTATCCCCATGGTAAATGTGAATGGGTGTGAACATGCATTCTCTTTTCCTGTGCATTCATAGTGATACACTGCTGACAAGCTGCAGTGCTCTGCCTAGTCAAAACACGGCACAAACACACGCCTTTCGTTCTCTTTCATGAATAGGCCCGTTAAATGACGGGGTACGGAGAGGAGTGGACATTTTAAAGTGCACAAAAATGCCAGTAAAATCCTGCCTTCGAGCGGGCGCGCCCCCGGGCTTGTTGGCTTGCGCCCTTGACATAGCCGCGGCGAGTTGCTTTCTGTCATCCTCGCTGAGTTGGCTCAGGTCCACCTGTGCCCCCGTGGAGGTCCGAATGAAGCCTCCTTTCCCGTCCGGTGCGAGCCCCTCCGGTAATCCAGCAAGCACCCCTTCGCCGCCTTCGAGGCTCGCTTCGTTCCCCATGATGGCCCCCTCACGCCGCCCCCCGTTTCGATTTCGACGCGACGCTCTGCGTTTCTAGCTCCAACGAACGTGGTGAAAAGCGGTGAAAACGAACCCCCTCGACTCTGCGTGCATCTCAAATTATTTGTCCATCTTTACATCGCCCTCTCCCTCGTTCTCTCAGTTCTGTGTTGATATCGCGCATCTCTTCTGTCGATGGACGACGGTTTTCCGTGCGGGTCTGTCTTCAGTTCTATCCTACTACACCACATCCTCTCCCTCTCTCCCTGCGCTCTCAAACGCGCATGTTCCGCTTCTGACAGGTGACAGAAGACTTCACTGAAGGAAAAAATGTAGGCTTTAAAGGGATCAACGTTAACCGTTAAACACATAACGTGTAGGCTACAGAAGAGCTCTTGTTAGTTCAAAGGGGCAAGTGTATTTCCCTTTACTCATTTGTAACCTTTACAACAATGACACGACCTAAGCTGCTGACTATTGATTTCTGTAATACACGACGTCCTAGTGACATTTTGGCTATTATGTAAATATCACGATGATCATGTAATCTCAAGGTAGGCCTACAATGAGTGGGTTCAAGTGTTTAGGCATCACACATCCAGATGTATACACACACACGCACACCTAAATGCCAGTGATATGCCATTATAGCATTGTAGTGCTCTGGGTCAAGTGTGCAGGTGTGCATGCTTTTGTTTCAGCCAAAACACCTCTTCAATATATTATCACGATTTTGATTGATTTAATTGAAACTACACCCCGCAAATCATGTAGTTCTCCACTACCGGACTGGTAGCATACAACCTTGCATCCCACTGCTGGCCTGCTTCTGATGCTAAGCAGAGTTGGTCCTGGTCGTTCCCTGGATGGGAGACCAGATGCTGCTGGAACTAGTGTTGGAGGGCCAGTAGGAGTCACCCTTTCCTCTGGTCTAAAAAAATATTAGATTGTGTAGGGTGCTGTCTTTTGGATGTGATGTTAAACAGTGGTCACTACAGATCCCATGGAAGAGTAGGGATGTTAACCCTGGCATTTGTTATTTTAGTTAACTAGGCAAGTCAGTTAAGAACAAATTCTTATTTACAATGACGGTCTAGTGGGTTAACTGCCTTGTTCAGGGGCAGAACGACAGATTTGTACCTTGTAAGCTCGGGGATTTGAACTTGTAACCTTTCAGTTACTAGTCCAACGCTCTAATCAATAGGCTACCCTTCCAATCTGGCATTCACACCTAATCATCCCCAGTTTACAATTGGCTCATTCATCCCTTGTAACTATTCCCCAGCTTGTTGCTGAGAATGTGTTCTCAGTCAACTTACCTGGTTTAATAAAATAAAATAAACTATCAGAGTTGGTGAACATGGGGCTTGGATGAGACTTCATTTCCCAGAGTGCATCACTATGGCTGGATCTGTTTATCTGCACTGAACCTCAATTAGCTGCTTTTTCCACTATTCAATCAAATCCTATTACCAGGTCTTTGGGGTGTTCTGGTACAGTTTGGATTCATGTACCAAGCAGAATAATGTTTATAGTTTGGACATTCATGTAGCATGTAACATGTAGCATGTAGCTAATCCTGGAAAAATGGAAACAGTTTTTTATTGAATAGGGCCCCTTGTGACTTGACTGATACACTAATACGTGTAAACAGTTTGGTATTTACTCCACATAAACAGTTTGGTATTTACTCCACATAAACAGTTTGGTATTTACTCCATGTAAACAGTTTGGTATTAACTCCACGTAAACAGTTTGGTATTTACTCCATGTAAACAGTTTGGTATTTACTCCACGTAAATAGTTTGGTATTTACTCCACGTAAATAGTTTGGTATTTACTCCACGTAAACAGTTTGGTATTTACTCCACGTAAAGAGTTTGGTATTTACTCCACGTAAACAATTTGGTATTTACTCCATGTAAACAGTTTGGTATTTACTCCACGTAAACAGTTTGGTATTTACTCCACGTAAACAGTTTGGTATTTACTCCACGTAAACAGTTTGGTATTTACTCCATGTGAACAGTTTGGTATTTACTCCACGTAAACAGTTTGGTATTTACTCCACGTGAACAGTTTGGTATTTACTCCACGTAAACAGTTTGGTATTTACTCCACGTAAATAGTTTGGTATTTACTCCACGTAAATAGTTTGGTATTTACTCCACGTAAACAGTTTGGTATTTACTCCACGTAAAGAGTTTGGTATTTACTCCACGTAAACAATTTGGTATTTACTCCATGTAAACAGTTTGGTATTTACTCCACGTAAACAGTTTGGTATTTACTCCACGTAAACAGTTTGGTATTTACTCCACGTAAACAGTTTGGTATTTACTCCATGTGAACAGTTTGGTATTTACTCCACGTAAACAGTTTGGTATTTACTCCATGTGAACAGTTTGGTATTTACTCCACGTAAACAGTTTGGTATTTACTCCACGTAAACAGTTTGGTATTTACTCCACGTAAACAGTTTGGTATTTACTCCACGTAAACAGTTTGGTATTTACACTGAATGTATTAATCTACATATAATAATCATTAAGTGGGTGCTTACATTTGTCCTATTTCACACATGTACAAGCATGAATTGGATTATTATTTTTTGCATATCCCACTCCCCCTGAGACAGGAATCAGCCATTATTGACAGCAACCCTAGAGCAAGTACGTTAAGTACATTGCTCAAGGGTACATCAGCAGAGTTTTCACCTAGTCTGCTTGGGGATTTGAACCAGCAACCTTTCAGTTACTGGCTCAACACTCCTAACCGCTAGGCTACCTGCCACCCAAACATGATGCCTAGTTTATGGGGAAAATATGTACCATTCTTTTAATTCGTAACATATGTATACATAATATTCTCCAAAAACATCCACAAGATGAAAACTATTTGTAGCTCAAGCGGAGTTCCACACTCACTTCCTCCACACACAGTGATTCTAATTCTGTATTTTAAGCAGGCACACCCTCCAGATCACTTATGATATGATATTATAGAGCGTCCACTGTGCTTTCCTTCAGTGGAATGCGCTGTCATGTGACGGTCAGTGCTTATTCACAGTTTACAGAGCTCCAGGCTGGATGTGTCCTCTGTGTACCCAGCTTTAGGCTCTCCCTCCCTGGGTAACAGCGGAGGAGAGGTCCTAGGGTGGGAGAGTCATTGCGGTGAGCAATTTCTCTACAGATATCTTGATATTGGCTGTGTTTCAATCCGAAAGATCCGTCGGCCTAAATTCATAGCCCTCGTGGATAGAAACAACTGGGTAGGTGTAATCACTAGATCCATCTAGTTCCCACCATATTGCATTTGACCTATCAGACCTGTGAAGGGGAGTGAACGAGGTCAGAGGGGAGGGAACATCCTCTTGGAATAAAACACAGCAATTAACTTTTACATTTACATTTAAGTCATTTAGCAGACGCTCTTATCCAGAGCTACTTACAAATTGGTGCATTCACCTTATGACATCCAGTAGAACAGTCACATCCAGTAACTTGTGTACTTGTGTTTATTATAGCAGTGGATGGTCATTGTGTTTATTATAGCAGTGGATGGTCATTGTGTTTATTATAGTAGTGGATGGTCATTGTGTTTATTATAGCAGTGGATGGTCATTGTGTTTATTATAGTGTTGGATGGTCATTGTGTTTATTATAGTAGTGGATGGTCATTGTCTTTATTATAGTAGTGGATGGTCATTGTGTTTATTATAGTATTGGATAGTCATTGTGTTTGGTATAGCAGTGGATAGTCATTGTGTTTATTATAGTAGTGGATGGTCATTGTGTTTGGTATAGTATTGGATAGTCATTGTGTTTGGTATAGTATTGGATGGTCATTGTGTTTGGTATAGGTATTAGTATAGCATTGTGATTATTATAGTATTGGATGGTCATTGTGTTTATTATAGTATTGGATAGTCATTGTGTTTGGTATAGGTATTAGTATAGCATTGTGTTTATTATAGTATTTGGATAGTCATTGTGTTTGGTATAGGTATTAGTATAGTCATTGTGTTTGGTATAGGTATTAGTATAGCATTGTGTTTGGTATAGGTATTAGTATAGTCATTGTGTTTGGTATAGGTATTAGTATAGTCATTGTGTTTGGTATAGTATTAGTATAGTCATTGTTAGTATAGGTCATTGTGTTTGGTATAGGTATTAGTATAGTCATTGTGTTTGGTATAGGTATTAGTATAGTCATTGTGTTTGGTATAGGTATTAGTATAGCATTGTGTTTGGTATAGGTATTAGTATAGTCATTGTGTTTGGTATAGGTATTAGTATAGTCATTGTGTTTGGTATAGGTATTAGTATAGTCATTGTGTTTGGTATAGGTATTAGTATAGCATTGTGTTTGGTATAGGTATTAGTATAGCATTGTGTTTGGTATAGGTATTAGTATAGTCATTGTGTTTGGTATAGTATTGGATAGTCATTGTGTTTGGTATAGGTATTAGTATAGCATTGTGTTTGGTATAGTATTGGATAGTCATTGTGTTTGGTATAGGTATTAGTATAGCATTGTGTTTGGTATAGTATTGGATAGTCATTGTGTTTGGTATAGGTATTAGTATAGCATTGTGTTTGGTATAGGTATTAGTATAGTCATTGTGTTTGGTACAGGTATTAGTATAGCATTGTGTTTGGTATAGGTATTAGTATAGTCATTGTGTTTGGTATAGGTATTAGTATAGCATTGTGTTTGGTATAGGTATTAGTATAGTCATTGTGTTTGGTATAGGTATTAGTATAGTCATTGTGTTTGGTATAGGTATTAGTATAGCATTGTGTTTGGTATAGGTATTAGTATAGCATTGTGTTTGTATAGGTATTAGTATAGGTATTAGTATAGTATAGTCATTGTGTTTGGTATAGGTATTAGTATAGTCATTGTGTTTGGTATAGGTATTAGTATAGTCATTGTGTTTGGTATAGGTATTAGTATAGTCATTGTGTTTGGTATAGGTATTAGTATAGTCATTGTGTTTGGTATAGGTATTAGTATAGTCATTGTGTTTGGTATAGGTATTAGTATAGTCATTGTGTTTGGTATAGGTATTAGTATAGTCATTGTGTTTGGTATAGGTATTAGTATAGTCATTGTGTTTGGTATAGGTATTAGTATAGTCATTGTGTTTGGTATAGGTATTAGTATAGTCATTGTGTTTGGTATAGGTATTAGTATAGTCATTGTGTTTGGTATAGGTATTAGTATAGTCATTGTGTTTTTGGTATAGGTATTAGTATAGGTATTCATTGTGTTTGGTATAGGTATTAGTATAGCATTGTGTTTGGTATAGGTATTAGTATAGTCATTGTGTTTGGTATAGGTATTAGTATAGTCATTGTGTTTGGTATAGGTATTAGTATAGTCATTGTGTTTGGTATAGGTATTAGTATAGTCATTGTGTTTGGTATAGGTATTAGTATAGTCATTGTGTTTGGTATAGGTATTAGTATAGTCATTGTGTTTGGTATAGGTATTAGTATAGTCATTGTGTTTGGTATAGGTATTAGTATAGTCATTGTGTTTGGTATAGGTATTAGTATAGTCATTGTGTTTGGTATAGGTATTAGTATAGTCATTGTGTTTGGTATAGGTATTAGTATAGTCATTGTGTTTGGTATAGGTATTAGTATAGTCATTGTGTTTGGTATAGGTATTAGTATAGTCATTGTGTTTGGTATAGGTATTAGTATAGTCATTGTGTTTGGTATAGGTATTAGTATAGTCATTGTGTTTGGTATAGGTATTAGTATAGTCATTGTGTTTGGTATAGGTATTAGTATAGTCATTGTGTTTGGTATAGGTATTAGTATAGTCATTGTGTTTGGTATAGGTATTAGTATAGTCATTGTGTTTGGTATAGGTATTAGTATAGTCATTGTGTTTTTAGGTATTAGTATATTGTGTTTAGGTATTAGTATAGTCATTGTGTTTGGTATAGGTATTAGTATAGTCATTGTGTTTGGTATAGGTATTAGTATAGTCATTGTGTTTGGTATAGGTATTAGTATAGTCATTGTGTTTGGTATAGGTATTAGTATAGTCATTGTGTTTGGTATAGGTATTAGTATAGTCATTGTGTTTGGTATAGGTATTAGTATAGTCATTGTGTTTGGTATAGGTATTAGTATAGTCATTGTGTTTGGTATAGGTATTAGTATAGTCATTGTGTTTGGTATAGGTATTAGTATAGTCATTGTGTCATTTGTTTGGTATAGGTATTAGTATAGTCATTGTGTTTGGTATAGGTATTAGTATAGTCATTGTGTTTGGTATAGGTATTAGTATAGTCATTGTGTTTGGTATAGGTATTAGTATAGTCATTGTGTTTGGTATAGGTATTAGTATAGTCATTGTGTTTGGTATAGGTATTAGTATAGTCATTGTGTTTGGTATAGGTATTAGTATAGTCATTGTGTTTGGTATAGGTATTAGTATAGTCATTGTGTTTGGTATAGGTATTAGTATAGCATTGTGTTTGGTATAGGTATTAGTATAGTCATTGTGTTTGGTATAGGTATTAGTATAGTCATTGTGTTTGGTATAGGTATTAGTATAGCATTGTGTTTGGTATAGGTATTAGTATAGTCATTGTGTTTGGTATAGGTATTAGTATAGTCATTGTGTTTGGTATAGGTATTAGTATAGTCATTGTGTTTGGTATAGGTATTAGTATAGCATTGTGTTTGGTATAGGTATTAGTATAGTCATTGTGTTTCAGTTGAACAGAACAGCCTTCTGTGTGTTTCAATTGTAAACATAGGAGGTAGTAGACTCCTCCTCTCTCAGTAGTGTCTCTCTCCTCTCTCTTGATCTTTCCATCACTTTCCCTTCTCCTCTCCATCGTGTATCTCTCTCTCTCACTCTCTCACTCTCTCACTCTCCCTTTCGTTTCCTCTATTCCTCCTCCTCCCCTATCTCTCACTCATCCCCTCCCTCTCTCTCCCCCCCCTCCTTCCTCTCCCTGGTGGTGACAGTGTGTTTGTAGATGGAGGTGTGTTTTAGTCAGGCGCTGGGTGCTGTCTCCAGTGATAAACTATGGTATTGAACAGAGAGCCTTCCCCACACTGGGCTGGCCACTGGAGCGAGCCCTAATGGCCTCTAGCCTGTGGAGCGGAAACAGCCCATACACACACACACACACACACACACACACACACACACACACACACACACACACACACACACACACACACACACACACACACACACACACACACACACACACACACACACACACACACACACACACACACACACACACACACAGGCATACACCCTACACACACACACACACACACACATAAGCATGCAGACACTGGTGTACACACTCATACACTGACACACACTATTTTGCATACATGTATACACACTGTGTGTGTGTGTGTGTGTGTGTGTGTGTGTGTGTGTGTGTGTGTGTGTGTGTGTGTGTGTGTGTGTGTGTGTGTGTGTGTGTGTGTGTGTGTGTGTGTGTGTGTGTGTGTGTGTGTGTGTGTGTGTGTGTGTGTGTGTGTGTGTGTGTGTGTGTGTGTGTTTCTAAGCCAGGGAAGAATGTAATGGAATCTGGTAACCAGATCACACACACTGGGCTGTGTTCATTACATTTTAATACACACCTGAGGGCCAAATGTGACTCACTAGTCGTTCACAGTGAAACTAGTTTCATTTCAGTCTGAGCTATCCAAAATAGTTCCAGATGATTTGTACAATATTAATAGAAATGCTATAATATATATTTCACATAGTAAGGGATCCATATCAAATAGATTTCTCTTACCAAAAAACAAGACAAGAATAAATATGTAGTGATACAATTCCTACCACTGAAATCCTACAGTAAGTGTTCACTGAAATATGCAACCAGTGAACATCCAATCACCAGCCTTGGCAATTCCAAGGCAAATCCCTCCCACTCTGCAGCAACAGGTGTCAGAATCAGAAAGTTAGTTTCATAAAGAGAGAGAAGCAGTCACATACCTTTGTCAGGGTGTATATCCTGTGTCTGTGTCCTCTACTATCCACTCTGAGAACAGGTTCCTCAGTGGTTTCTCAGTAGCACTAGCCCTGCGAGCGGAGCGATGTTTAACCAGAGGTTTATTAGTCCTGAACCCTTTCTATTCTTCTGACCGCTGACCAGAGAGAAGCCCTGAACTAAACATATTCTTAAAGGAACAGTGTACTCTATCTCCTTCTCTCTTTCTCAAGACACACCTCATAATCCTCTTTACTCTGAGAGGTAGGCCAATCACGAACTATACTATAATCTGTTGTTGTACACCAGCAAAGTTCAGCCTGTCACTCAGACGACTCCGACTAGGGGTCAAATTCCACCTTTAATCTGGTAAAATTACATCAATCTGCAGATCTGATTGAACTGAAAAGGGATTGTACACAAGTCGGAGAAACAACTTTGCTCATGGTAAAAAACCATCAGTCAACTCCTAAAGCAAACACCACTGAACATCCCAACATGAGTAATACCGCTAGGGCGTATTTCAAGACATGTATACAACATGCATACTACTGCGTTCAAGCAGCTCGCTGTCAACAGATTACTGCATCTTTTCCTCTACAATGCCTAGACAGCCTTCTGGTTACATAACATATCTATCTAAACTCGTTGTTCCTCGCACACTTCATCCTGACAAACTGATTTACAGAGCTCTGGGTCCTATTTTTTAGGCACCAAACAAGAGAAAACAGAATGAAAAAGGGAAACTAACTTAAGCTTGTCCAAAACATTTTGCAACGGTGTGTCCTAATGAATATGACAATGTTTTGGTGAAGTAGGATGACGTTGCCCCTAGACACTGACGCTCGACGGTCAGTTTAGCGTTTTCCTCATAATTGTCAAGGTAGGGTTGGAGAAGGGTAAGCTGATAGATCTGCAGATCAGGACATTCAGGCCTTGTCTGCCAGGATTTGTTTTGGTGCTCTGACCTCACCAGGAGGGTGAGGCTGATTAATAAAGGACATCAGGTTCTTCTGTTCTTAACGGGATTGACAGGTCAGAGAAGTCCCTGGTCGCATTACCCTGTTCGGATGTTGCATGCAGCAACCAATGGTTGCGTGCCATGTCATCGACCATGTCATCGACTGCCAGATTACTATAACAAATGATGTGTTTAGTTGATACATAAAATACTTATTAAGGCGTCGTAAGATCTGTCAGGAGTCAGCAATGCGTCTTAACCATTGGTTTCTCATCCAATGATGAAGGTAAGGGTCAGCAAGACCCATAGTCCATCATGACCCATAGAATTGGCTGATCCTAGATGGGGCAGTAATACACTTTTTACACTATTGAGCTGAGCTATACTGTTTCAGCGTGGGTACACACCCACCATGGCTGCTGGAACCATGTTGGAAAGGGAAAGAAGTCAGCTCAGTACAGTTCAGTTAGGCATGAAGGTGTGAACAGGGTCTATTATCACTGCCTTTTATCTGTCTTCTCAATTCACTCACTCCAACAAATTTGCATTGAACCTTTATTTAACTAGGCAAGTCAGTTTAGAACCAATTCTTATTTACAATGACGGCCTAGGAACAGTGGGTTAACTGCCTTGTTCAGGGGCAGAACAACAGATTTTTTTTACCTTGTCAGCTCTGGGATTCGATCGAGCAACCTTTCAGTTACAGGCCCAATGCCCTAACCACTAGGCTACCTGCTGCCCCGAATGCTTAAATGAACTCCCTCTTCCCATTCTCCTTCCTCTCATCGCCATCTCCTCCTTCTTGTCCCTTTCTCCCTTTCTCTCCTTCTCTCTAACCCCTCCTATCTTCCTCTAACTGCAGAAGGATTCCTCAAATCAGTTAACATTTCCAGACTAATATAGTGATGTAGCAACACCATCAAATTATTCAACTGTAGTGAAGTGGGAGGAGTTCCTTGACAACTCACTGTGTAATCCTTCAGAGGGGGGGAGCAGACCTACAGAGAGTGTGAGAGAGAGAGAGAGAGAGAGAGAGAGAGAGAGAGAGAGAGAGAGAGAGAGAGAGAGAGAGAGAAGAGAGAGAGAGAGAGAAACAGAGAGAGAGAGACACAGAGAGATAGAAACAGAGTGTGTGTGTGTGAGAGAGAGAGAGAGAGAGAGAGAGAGAGAGAGAGAGAGAGAGAGAGAGAGAGAGAGAGAGAGAGAGAGAGAGAGAGAGAGAGAGAGAGAGAGACAGAGAGAGGGAGACAGAGAGAGACAGAGAGAGAAAGAGAGAAACAGAGAGAGGGAGACAGAGAGAGAAAGAGAGAAAGAGAGAGAAACAGAGTGAAACAGAGAGACAGAGACAGAGAGAGAGAGACAAAGAGAGACAGAGAGAGACAGAGAGAGAAAGAGAGAGAAAGAGAGTGAAACAGAGAGACAGAGAGAGACAGAGAGAGAGAAAGAGAGAGAGAGCAAAAGGAAGAGAAAGGGGTTCCCTCCTTCATTTGTGCTCTCTCTCTCACACACCCCGTTGTGAATCCCTAGCAACACCTATTGTTAGGGAAGTGCGTCACAGGTGGTGATGTCACTGTAACAAGGCCGGTCCACTTGGTACAGATTAGGAGGAGGAAGGTGGAGAGAAGGTGATTAGCCAGGCTTGTAATAGATGAGTCACACTGAAGGACACACACACATACACACACAGGCAGAAAAAAAACATACATACACACACACATACACACAGACACACACGCAGACACACACGCATACAAACAAAGAAGGCAAAAACACACACCTACGTACAGGTCTACATACTGTATATTAATTCAAAAACATTATAAACATTGCGGTAAACATTCAAGGTGAAAGACACACCGAACACATTCAAAACAACATGGGTTTTGACTACAGCAAATTAAGGATTCTTTGAGTGCAGTAATCTCGCCAGGGCAAAACCAAACCATACAAACTCCAACGCAACTCAAGTCTCTGACATAACTTTCTCAAAATGAACTCCCCAAGCAGTTGTTCTGTAGTCTGGTCCCAGATCTGTTTGTGCTATCTTGCTATATGATTGTCACTCATTGTCACACCAACAGGCATGTCCTTCCACTTAAAGGTCAACTTTGGGCACCAAAAACGGTCCAAGTCTGCCTCTTTCTCAATTTTCAAACCAAAATGGGGTGTGCCTTTGGTGGTTCATAGATGTGTCATTCTGGTGATTTGTGCCGTGACCGACGTAGCTAGTTCCTTAGCTAAGCTAGCCACTATAGCTAGCCTCCTCCAGTATGTGTTGACGTCATTTCACAGGATTTATTTTTTGGACGGAAGCTGTAGACATCGGTAGGAAATGGCACTTCTGTAGCCAAATATCTTATCTTTGTAATTTTCTTTTGTTTTTAAGCATTAAATGGCCTGCTACGATGGTTCATTGATCGGTTATACCGTTTAAAGTCATTTGCCCCCCCCCCCCCCCCCCAAAGTCGACCTTTATAGCTGGAATCCACATTAGGTTAAGCAGCACCACTGTTTACCCCAACACATGTGTTTTTGTTTATGAAACAGGAGAGGAGCATCATGGTAAAAAAAAGTGCAATAAATACTCTGCTGTTCTGTCGCGCAATAATGTGCAAAGATTTCTGAGGGGAAAAAAACACTGTTCGTTGTTGGAAGTCATTTCTTTCTATTTATAATACCACAAACGGATGTGGTAGTTTCACCATTACTGATTCCAGCTTTAAAGAGACACTGATTGGAACGTGTGTTTGTGTTGCTCATTTGAAAAACACGTTTTCAGTCTTGGAGGTGTGTTTCCTGACCGATTCAGCGTTTGGTTGATGATGTTTGTCCCCCATAAGACACTTAAGACACGGAAGGGTAGTTCACTTCCTCACAACCCCCAGAATAAATCTAAGACAACTCAAGAAATCTGTCATTCATTTTCATGTTTTTGCAGAGAATGTTTTAGTTGCGCAATTTTACATCTGACTAAGGTGTTTGGTACAGTATTTCTGAAGTAACAAAATGTTGTCTTATGGAAACAAAGTCGTAACTGCTGGGCAGGTCTGGACAGTTTCACTGTCACCGCAGCTGTTCACCCCATGTTAGTCGGCAAATGGACATCGTCAAATCAAAACCTTCATTTTAGGCGAGAATGACTTTATGATCAAAAGGTAGTGAATTTGAACAATAAAATAACCGTTTCTGACTCATATCGATAAACACATAGGCTGTTGTCAAAGGGATTTGTTGCTTTTGAACTGTCTTTAACACTGGACACTATACATCTGTATTCCAATGGCCACAGAGGAGCTATTGATTCTAACCCATAGCAATCAATAGCCTCACAATCAAACCCCCAGTGGGGAAGATGTGATGAGGTCCAACCTGCCTGTGTGTGTTGGCATGAGGGGGGGTCGTTATGTGTGTGTGTTGGCATGAGGGGGTCGTTATGTGTGTGTGTTGGCATGAGGGGGTCGTTATGTGTGTGTGTTGGCATGAGGGGGGTCGTTATGTGTGTGTGTTGGCATGAGGGGGTCGTTATGTGTGTGTGTTGGCATGAGGGGGGTCGTTATGTGTGTGTGTTGGCATGAGGGGGGTCGTTATGTGTGTGTGTTGGCATGAGGGGGTCGTTATGTGTGTGTGTTGGCATGAGGGGGTCGTTATGTGTGTGTGTTGGCATGAGGGGGGTCGTTATGTGTGTGTGTTGGCATGAGGGGGGTCGTTATGTGTGTGTGTTGGCATGAGGGGGGTCGTTATGTGTGTGTGTTGGCATGAGGGGGGTCGTTATGTGTGTGTGTTGGCATGAGGGGGTCGTTATGTGTGTGTGTTGGCATGAGGGGGGTCGTTATGTGTGTGTGTTGGCATGAGGGGGGTCATTATGTGTGTGTGTTGGCATGAGGGGGGGTCGTTATGTGTGTGTGTTGGCATGAGGGGGGGTCGTTATGTGTGTGTGTTGGCATGAGGGGGGGGTCATTATGTGTGTGTGTTTTATGTGGATGAATTGTATGTGTGAATTTTGTTTTGACTGACAAGTGTGTGTGTTTACGAGGTCGAAGGGTGAACCTTGAGGGCTTGTGTGTACAATAGGATCCAACAGACATGAATACAACATTCCCAGAGCTCCTCTCACACTTCTCCTGGGAATAGCTATGGAAACAGGGAAGAGAGAGAGAGAGGAAAATGGGAGGTGTAAATGATATAACTGACCACTGTTATAAATGTAAAACCATCTCTGCTTTTAGACCTGTACATAAGACTAAGTGGTGTTGAAGTCGTCACAGTGCTGGGGCTGCTCACTATATGTTAATGAGGTCTTCCAAGGGCTCGGTCTAGACTCAAAATGGCCGCCAGTGACTCCTCTGTTTCTGTGGGTTTCTGCAACCCTTCAAGAGTCAAGCGTTGCCATGGCATCTGTGAACCCCTGCCGCCTGAGGGGTCATAACTATGGGGTGAGTGAGGGTTGGAAATCCCACATCAAACAATCAAGGTGCTCTGTGTGTGTGTGGCTGAATGTCCTGTGTGTACTCAAGAGCAGCCTCGAGGTATCAATGTTTTACACTGTGCTTAACATGAACCTTATGCTAAGTTGTGGTCAACTGGGGTATAAAGAGAGAATAGAGTTCAGCTTGGTACAGCTGTTGAGAGGAAGAGATGAGGAAGAGATGGTTAGAGAAAGCATGGGAGGGAGAGGGAATGAAATAAATAGAAAGACAGGGAATAAATAAGAGAGAGATATTTAAGGAGTAGGTCTGTGTGAGCGTTGTCTTGTTACGGACCTGAATCTCCTCTCCCTGCTAACAGAGTTGATTTTCCCAGAATCCCTGGAGCCCACTCCTGGGCTGCGGAACAAGTGTGAGTCAGAGCTTCTGAAGAGCCCAATCTGGAAGTCGTGAGGAGACTGGGAGACACACACACATAGAGGACGAACACACACATAAGAGAATATCACAGATGTCACATACACACATATATACAATTATTTATTTTTTTTAAATTGGGGGGGGTCTCTCAACTTATTGTTAAAAGTTAGAATAGTAGAATACACCAGATGCCATTTCTAAATGTGTTGTGCATCTGCAGTGTTTCTCTTGTTATGTCACTCCATTAGCCATGTCAGCTGGCCTGGTAGATAGTCTAGCCAGCTACAGTGCCTTGCGAAAGTATTCGGCCCCCTTGAACTTTGCGACCTTTTGCCACATTTCAGGCTTCAAACATAAAGATATAAAACTGTATTTTTTTGTGAAGAATCAACAACAAGTGGGACACAATCATGAAGTGGAACGACATTTATTGGATATTTCAAACTTTTTTAACAAATCAAAAACTGAAAAATTGGGCGTGCAAAATTATTCAGCCCCCTGAAGTTAATACTTTGTAGCGCCACCTTTTGCTGCGATTACAGCTGTAAGTCGCTTGGGGTATGTCTCTATCAGTTTTGCACATCGAGAGACTGAAATTTTTTCCCATTCCTCCTTGCAAAACAGCTCGAGCTCAGTGAGGTTGGATGGAGAGCATTTGTGAACAGCAGTTTTCAGTTCTTTCCACAGATTCTCGATTGGATTCAGGTCTGGACATTGACTTGGCCATTCTAACACCTGGATATGTTTATTTTTGAACCATTCCATTGTAGATTTTGCTTTATGTTTTGGATCATTGTCTTGTTGGAAGACAAATCTCCGTCCCAGTCTCAGGTCTTTTGCAGACTCCATCAGGTTTTCTTCCAGAATGGTCCTGTATTTGGCTCCATCCATCTTCCCATCAATTTTAACCATCTTCCCTGTCCCTGCTGAAGAAAAGCAGGCCCAAACCATGATGCTGCCACCACCATGATTGACAGTAGGGATGGTGTGTTCCGGGTGTTGCTTTTACGCCAAACATAACGTTTTGCATTGTTGCCAAAAAGTTCAATTTTGTTTTCATCTGACCAGAGCACCTTCTTCCACATGTTTGGTGTGTCTCCCAGGTGGCTTGTGGCAAACTTTAAACAACACGTTTTTATGGATATCTTTAAGAAATGGCTTTCTTCTTGCCACTCTTCCATAAAGGCCAGATTTGTGCAATATACGACTGATTGTTGTCCTATGGACAGAGTCTCCCACCTCAGCTGTAGATCTCTTCAGTTCATCCAGAGTGATCATGGGCCTCTTGGCTGCATCTCTGATCAGTCTTCTCCTTGTATGAGCTGAAAGTTTAGAAGGACGGCCAGTTCTTGGTAGATTTGCAGTGGTCTGATACTCCTTCCATTTCAATATTATCGCGTGCACAGTGCTCCTTGGGATGTTTAAAGCTTGGGAAATCTTTTTGTATCCAAATCCGGCTTTAAACTTCTTCACAACAGTATCTCGGACCTGCCTGGTGTGTTCCTTGTTCTTCATGATGCTCTCTGCGCTTTTAACGGACCTCTGAGACTATCACAGTGCAGGTGCATTAATACGGAGACTTGATTACACACAGGTGGATTGTATTTATCATCATTAGTCATTTAGGTCAACATTGGATCATTCAGAGATCCTCACTGAACTTCTGGAGAGAGTTTGCTGCACTGAAAGTAAAGGGGCTGAATAATTTTGAACGCCCAATTTTTCAGTTTTTGATTTGTTAAAAAAGTTTGAAATATCCAATAAATGTCGTTCCACTTCATGATTGTGTCCCACTTGTTGTTGATTCTTCACAAAAATATACAGTTTTATATCTTTATGTTTGAAGCCTGAAATGTGGCAAAAGGTCGCAAGGTTCAAGGGGGCCGAATACTTTCGCAAGGCACTGTATCTAAACTTGTAGTAATCATGACCTGACCTCCAGGGGGATGCATTGATTGTGTTAGTCTTTCTCACTCAGCTCTTATATCAACATGATATAAGTCATTACAAAATGTGTAGAATTGCAGAAAACTTGCTTTAAAACTGCTACATTTTCTCTATGCTCCATGGCAGTGTTTTCTCTACTCTCCATGGCAGTGTTTTCTCTACGGCCCATGGCAGTGTTTTCTCTCCGCCCCATGGCAGTGTTTTCTCTATGGCCCATGGCAGTGTTTTCTCTACTCCCCATGGCAGTGTTTTCTCTCTACCCCATGGCAGTGTTTTCTCTATGCCCCATGGCAGTGTTTTCTGTCTACCCCATGGCAGTGTTTTCTCTAAGGCCCATGGCAGTGTTTTCTCTACTCCCCATGGCAGTGTTTTCTCTACAGCCCATGGCAGTGTTTTCTCTACAGCCCATGGCAGTGTTTTCTCTACAGCCCATGGCAGTGTTCTCTCTACTCCCCATGGCAGTGTTTTCTCTACAGCCCATGGCAGTGTTCTCTCTACTCCCCATGGCAGTGTTTTCTCTACAGCCCATGGCAGTGTTTTCTCTACAGCCCATGGCAGTGTTTTCTCTACACCCCATGGCAGTGTTTTCTCTACAGCCCATGGCAGTGTTCTCTCTACTCCCCATGGCAGTGTTCTCTCTACTCCCCATGGCAGTGTTTTCTCTACTCCCCATGGCAGTGTTTTCTCTACACCCCAGCAGGAGACCACATACCTTCTATAGCCCTTATATCCATTGTCCCATTCTGTCTCTTATAAAGAAGTGATGTTGAACTTCCATAGGTCATTTTTACAGTACGGGGATCTGTGTGCCATCTAGTGGCAATCCCATGACAACAACGGTGACTTGCATTTCAATACAGTCTACAATAGGCCAACCTACACACAACCACAAAGAAACAAACCAGTGGGTTAGCAAACATATGGTGTCTTCCTATTCATTCATCTGACTAAGACCCAGTACAAACATATTCTTCCATATAAGAGCTTTGAGTGGAACCTCGAGCAGTGGAGGCTGCTGAAGGAGGGAACGGCTCATAATAACGTCTGGAACGAAGCGAATGGAATGACATCAAACACATGGCAACCGTGTGTTTGATGTATTTGATACCATTCCACCTATTCCACTCCAGCCATTACCACAAGCCTTTCCTCCCCAATTAAAATGCCATCAACCTCCTGTCATCAAGAGAGCTTCTTTTCCATGGTAAAACCAGGCGTTTTTCAATCCATCTCTAAATCCGAGATAGCTTGTTGTGAGACACATCGGTGTTACATTCCTACCTACCAGCTGTTTAGCCTTGTCTATGCTGCAATACAGACCTGTCATTGACACAACAGAACAGAATGCCTCAGTTCAAAGCTACATGAATATGCATAGATGTAGCTTAATTATGCTTGCTGTAATGGCCGCGTTCCAGGTTGATGTTTTTGCAGTCGTGCTGCACGTTTCCGAGGATTGCTGTGTCATTAACAGGTTGTATGTATCAAGCGTTTCAGAGTTGCTGACATAGGATCAGATTTTGTGTTTTAGATTATAATGAATATGGTTATATGGACAGGGCAGACCTGACTCTAGATCAGAACTCATACTCTGAGACACTTGATACATACAACCTCTGATGATTAGCCCGCGACACAACTGCAAAAAGGTTAAGTGAACCGCCTGGAAGCTACTCCAGACTATTGAGATGCACCCAAAGAGAGCAGTCACTGCAATGTCAATGACATAATAAACCCTGTGTTTAAACAGCCTTTTTAAAGGGGTACAAATATACTGTAGTGTGTTGTTTTATCATTGGTAAGTCACCTATCACACCTTTCCAAAGTTGTGTGCGTGCACGTGCACACGCACACACTCACCACAGCAGGTTGGTGGCACCTTAATTGGGGAGGATGAGCTCGTGGTAATGGCCGGAGCGGAATGAGTGGAATGATATCAAACACATGGTTTCTATGTGGTTGATGCCATTGCATGAGCGTCGTTCCAGACATTATTATGAGCTGTCCTCCCCTCAGCAGCCTCCACTGTCACACACACATACACATTCTCGGAGCAGTACCCATGGTAACGAACCCTGTGAATTCACAACACGTTTGTGACTCTTGGGGCCTGGGAACATAGATTGTGCTACTCTCATCAGTTAAGCTGGGGTTTCCACATGCACACTCTCTCTGTGTGACTGGATGGCTGCAGCGTCTCTGTGTGTGTGTGTGTGTGTGCGTGTGTGTGTGTGTATGTGTGTGTGTGTGTGTGTGTGTGTGTGTGTGTGTGTGTGTGTGTGTGTGTGTGTGTGTGTGTGTGTGTGTGTGCGCGCGTGTGTGTGTGTGTGTGTGTGTGTGTGTGTGTGTGTGTGTGTGTGTGTGTGTGTGTGTGTGTGTGTGTGTGTGTGTGTGTGTGTGTGTGTGTGTGTGTGTGTGTGTGTGTGTGTGCGTTGTGCGTGCGTGCGTGTGTGTGTGTGTGTGTGTGTGTGTCAGTCAGAGGGTTCAGGGAGTTTGTGCCCACGCAGAGAGTGGTAGAGAACCTTTTAAGGTACCTGCAGGGATTCCGTGGTAGAGCACCATTTTAGGTAACACGCTGTGCCACTGTAGGCTCAATTAGAGTGGAGATGACAACCTCACGAAGGCCTTTAGTGACACTGTGTTAACTGTTAACCATCTGTCTCTACACACCAGTGGAATCTTCAAAGCTACAGACATAGAGTGACACACAGTGCAAGACGTTGTGGCTGATGAACATAAACAGCTGATGGTCATTGCATTCCAGTCACATAATTGATATACAGGGAACTTAGACTACTAACTAAAGTGTCCCAACAGGGGTGTCAAACTCATACCATTGAGTTTAGTGCCTGTTTTTATTTTGTTAAGACCTAGACAACTAGGTGGGAGGAGTTCCTTACTGATTAGTGACCTTAATTCATCAGTCAAGTCCAAGGGAGGAGTTCCTTACTGATTAGTGACCATATTCATCAGTCAAGTCCAAGGGAGGAGTTCCTTACTGATTAGTGACCTTAATTCATCAGTCAAGTCCAAGGGAGGAGTTCCTTACTGATTAGTGACCATATTCATCAGTCAAGTCCAAGGGAGGAGTTCCTTACTGATTAGTGACCATATTCATCAGTCAAGTCCAAGGGAGGAGTTCCTTACTGATTAGTGACCATATTCATCAGTCAAGTCCAAGGGAGGAGTTCCTTACTGATTAGTGACCATATTCATCAGTCAAGTCCAAGGGAGGAGTTCCTTACTGATTCGTGACCTTAATTCATCAGTCAAGTCCAAGGGAGGAGTTCCTTACTGATTCGTGACCTTAATTCATCAGTCAAGTCCAAGGGAGGAGTTCCTTACTGATTAGTGACCATATTCATCAGTCAAGTCCAAGGGAGGAGTTCCTTACTGATTAGTGACCATATTCATCAGTCAAGTCCAAGGGAGGAGTTCCTTACTGATTAGTGACCATATTCATCAGTCAAGTCCAAGGGAGGAGTTCCTTACTGATTCGTGACCTTAATTCATCAGTCAAGTCCAAGGGAGGAGTTCCTTACTGATTCGTGACCATATTCATCAGTCAAGTTCAAGGGAGGAGTTCAAATCTGCTGCCACTCAGCCCTCCGTGGACTGAGTTGGACACGTGAACTAGAATGACAGCTAAAATGTAATCCCCTGAAAAGCTCATTAGAAATGGTCCATTGGAACAGAGAATAGTGACCTCTTGTGGCTAATCCAAAACATGAACCTCCAGTTTAATTATTCATGGCAAGGGGGTGTTTTCATCGACAAGGAAGGCTGCCTCTTACTTATACAGCATAACATATCAATGACCTTTTTTTGACACATCATTTCTGCCTTTAGTCAATGAAATCTCTCTATGAGAGCCGTGGTCAACCCACTGAAGGATGTGGACAGAGAGCTTGTGATTCTACTTCAGTATTTACTATACTCAGCACTGAGAGCCCACTATGGTTGTGTTTACACATGCAGCCCAATTCTGATCTATTGCCACTAATTGGTCTTTTAATCAATCAGATTGGCTCTTTAGCCAATAATATCAGAATTAGGCTGCCTCTGTAAACACAGCCATTGTGATTCAGCACGTACCTTGGAACTGAGTCACATCTTCCTCCACGGTCTGGGTTCAGATGTCCTCTGGTGAAGGAGTAGGGTTCAGATGTCCTCTGGTAAAGGAGTAGGGTTCAGATGTCCTCTGGTGAAGGAGTAGGGTTCAGATGTCCTCTGGTGAAGGAGTAGGGTTCAGATGTCCTCTGGTGAAGGAGTAGGGTTCAGATGTCCTCTGGTGAAGGAGTAGGGTTCAGATGTCCTCTGGTGAAGGAGTAGGGTTCAGATGTCCTCTGGTGAAGGAGTAGGGTTCAGATGTCCTCTGGTGAAGGAGTAGGGTTCAGATGTCCTCTGGTGAAGGAGTAGGGTTCAGATGTCCTCTGGTGAAGGAGTAGGGTTCAGATGTCCTCTGGTGAAGGAGTAGGGTTCAGATGTCCTCTGGTGAAGGAGTAGGGTTCAGATGTCCTCTGGTGAAGGAGTAGGGTTCAGATGTCCTCTGGTGAAGGAGTAGGCTTCACTGTCTGTTGGAAAGTCTTTTTAAAACGTTTCTGAAGAAGATATAATACTGTGTAATTCACCATAATGTAAAAATACGTTTTTCATCAGCTCAACCTTTTATCTGTGTGTTTGAGTGTGCAAACTCACTGCTCCCAGTCCCACCTGTGACTAAATGGGATAAAATGGCACCATTTGAAATGACTGTACAACACAAACAAAATACATTTTGTCAACTCAGATTCACATGCATAAGACTGTACCATATATAACTGGACAGAAGTTACACAACAACAACAAGGCTAGGTTTTACAGGAAATGTTTAATTAGACAACTGAACGCATGCCAGGAAGAACCATGTTACAGCAGAGGTATCTGTTCTCTCCTCGGCCACCCTACACATCGTGAGAGACCGGAAACATACCACAAACCACCAGGAAACCTTGCTATCTGCTGTCCATTATTGCAGTGACACATCAGTCTTGTTGTATACTGAGGGGGAAACACATTGTCGTATGAAAAGTTGAAGGTCTTAATACAAGTTTTGGGGTTGGAGTAACATCACTGGGGTGTATTCATTAGCAGACACCATAGCAAAACGTTTAGCTACAGAAAACGATTTGCGACAAAAATGTGCGTTTGTTATTGGACAAGTTCAGGTTAGTCCATCCCCGTTTAGGTCTGTTTGCTTCTGTTTGGTTCCTAGTGAATACACCCCTGGTACATGTTGGCATCTTTGTTTTGGCAAAAAGGAAGAATATTCACATCTCTCTTGCACATGTTGCCCACAGGACCTTTACCTCTCACAGGAAACATCTAGAGACAATAGAAAAGATGCACTTAAGTAGCATTCACATGCAGCTTTAACTCAGCGTCCTCAGACTAGGTTTAGATTTGAACTTTTTCCTTACTAATTCTTACATAGGAATTCACAGCTAATGTTTATCAGGTTTTGGGTAGTATTATCTTACATAAAATGAGTATTTGGGATGAACGAATAGGTGGATGGGATTCCAAACTCCAACGAAAACACCTCCTGGGTAGAAAAATGAGCCATTTAGGAAACAACCAGAAGAGACAGAAATGTAGAAGAGGGTTTGAGAAACTTGTGCTTATCATCCTGAAGGCTCTCAGTCTGGATACTGTAAAACACACAACAACCCCCGTTCACTTCCGAAACACGCCCCCCGGAAAAAAGGGAGTCCTTGACAGAGGAAGTCCGTCCTCATTGGTCCGTTTGTGTTTCTCAACGTGCCACAGTTTTTTTTCTTGATTATTGATGAGCCAAAATACCAGAATATCAAAAATAAATGCAACCCTTTCACAAAACAATGAGAAATAAATAATCAGTGGTGTTCTGGTTGTATATATTTACATACATAAAGAGTCGTTTTGTTGTTGTATGTATATGTACAGAATCAATAGGCAGTCTGTTTTCCAGACTGAGCACGAACATATGACTGGAATTATAAATTCACACGCAACTCCAGGAGAAAGCAAAGAAAGAAAAATAACTTAAAGGGGCAGGTCACAAAATGATACTACATAATTATTTACCCCTACAGGGATGCAGTGGTTTGTAGGGAGAGAGAGAAGTAAATATCAAATAAAAACAGAAAATAGATTTTTTTTCATAGGACTCCTTTAACATAAAAAAAAACCTTACATAGCGACTAACTGGCGAGAAATAGCTTATTCAAATCATGAACATTGATTGACTACGACATGCACAATGCTTTTCAAGCCTTGGGAGGAAGAGAAGCTTGATTTTGCTGCACAGATCACAGGCTAATGGGGATTTTGTGGTTTTATATTGAATAATTCTGTTATTGAACTATAAAGAATATGCAGGGCACCGTTGTGGATTGTTAATCAGCTAACTGTGCCCCGTTTCATCTGTTTGACCTATAAGACAGTCAACCTCTATGTACAAGCCCAATGTGCTCATTCATGAGAGTCATTGTGAATCGAATCAGTTGAATAAAGTTGAGCCGACAAATTGTATTGTGGGAAATGCAGTTCACTCTCTGAAAATGACTGTGCTTCTTTTGATGTATTTCGGTTCTTGTTTGCAATCGACTGGACAAATGATTCTTTATCCTTATAGTTCTTTCATTCTCTAAATAGTGGACCTCCTCTTCCTTCTGCGCATGTCAACAAGGCCAGTAGCTGCAGTAACGGACATCCCTACTGAACTTAAAAGTCTTAACCCCTTCTGAAATGTCTTCTGAAATGTCCTGTAGGGGCCATTGTCCAAACTTGTCCAGAGGTCTGAATATGTATCATCCTCACTGAAAATGAATGTTTTTTTTAACCCCATCCCAGTCCTATAAGGAAGTAGCGTCTGTACAGAAGGGTTATGTGTCCGCCAGATAACTCGTTCCCACTTGTAACACGGACCTGGACTACACAGTTCCTCAAATTGTATCCCCTGGGCCACTATATCCACATGGTTAGCATGTACAGTACGCATTCCAGTTTACAGCCTCAGTCTTCAATGTCCTGTTAGTCGCCAGTCTTCTCCAAGTCTTCACAGGGTATTTGCAGTGTGTGTGTGTGTGTGTGTGTGTGTGTGTGTGTGTGTGTGTGTGTGTGTGTGTGTGTGTGTGTGTGTGTGTGTGTGTGTGTGTGTGTGTGTGTGTGTGTGTGTGTGTGTGTGTGTGTGTGTGTGTGTGTGTGTGTGCGTGTGTGTGCGTGTGTGTGTGCTTTATATGTATGTTTTAGAGCATTCCATTTGGACGGTATATTTCTGTCTACATATTATGTGTGAATGAGCATATGACCATGAGTATTGCATTATGTGGGATCCTACATTATATCTTTATGGGATAGCAAGTCTATATTTTAATGTACAATATGTGTGTAAGTGTGTGTGTTGCTGTGTGTGTGTCTCAGACACTCCGCGGGGGTCTCTGTTGCTCATGGGTTCTCCTGTTTCGCCCCTTCTTATTTTCCTGCATCCGCCTCCACTTGGCCGTGTGCTGGGGTCCACCTCTGGCCCCACCACCAGGCACCTGGGTTCCCCCCAGGGCGCCTTGGCCCTTCTGGGGGCTCTGGGTGTTGGGTGTGGCCTGAGAGTTCTGGGCATTCTGGTTGTTGTTTTTAGGGGCCTGTGCCTGGGTTAGCGTACCCGCATGGTGTTGCACCTTCTGGGGGTTCGTGCTCCGGGGGCTCCCTTCTTTGTTCTGCTGCTGCTGCACCGTAGGATGCCCGCTCTGCTGCTTCTGGGCATTGGGTGCACCTGCGCCAAGAGGACTACTTTTAGGCTTTAGGCCTGAGCTTGGAGCTCCGCCGTCAGGCCTAGCCAGACTTTGGTCATTGGTGGTGATGGTGGGGGTTTTCAGACGCCGCTGCTTGCGCTCCTTCCGCCACACACGCTCGCAGAACTCCTCCACGCTGTTCAGGTCAGGGTGGTCGAGGAGGGAGAGGAAATCCCTGTACCACAGCTTGTGTTTTGTCGAGTGCCCTGCACCAGCAGGCCCACCTGCACCACCAGACCCACTACCTGCGCCACCAGACCCTCCAGCTCCACCCTGAGGCCCACCAGGCAGCAGCTCACCCAGCCTCTGTGTGGGGATGACCTGGAGGGAGAGGCGGAGGAGGGGCTGGATGAAGCCGTGCTCCACAGCGTGGCAGGTGTAGATGCCTGAGTCGGCCTGGGTGAGGATGCGGATGAGCAGGCCCTGCTCCGTGCGGATCATCCTGTCCTCCGACTTGATCTGGAGAGAGAGATGGAGAGGGAAATGAGGGGGATGGGAGGAAAGGGAGGGGGGAATAGAAAGGGTGGGGTGGATTCAATATCCACTCAATATGGTTACATTTGAGTGCATGGCAATTGATTATTAACAAACTGAAGCAATTTCAGGTAATCATTTGTGAAGTTTAGTGTGATTGCAAAGTTATTGAAAATGATTGGGACGTTATTGAGAATGATGGTGAATAGGACACATCTTGCATGCAGAGTGTGTGTGTACCCACCTCATGTTTGCGGTCCTCGTTGGGTCTTTGGAGCTGCCAGTAGATGAGGGCTCTCTGGGACTTGGGACTACACTCCAGGAACATGCTGCTGTTCTCCACTCCGTACACACTCCTGTCCTCCACATGACCCAGCCCGTCCACGTCATCTACACAGACACAAGGATAGGGTTACCAGAGAAACACCACAGTGGGTGTTTTGTGTGTGTGTGTGTGTGTGTGTGTGTGTGTGTGTGTGTGTGTGTGTGTGTGTGTGTGTGTGTGTGTGTGTGTGTGTGTGTGTGTGTGTGTGTGTGTGTGTGTGTGTGTGTGTGTGTGTGTGTGTGAGATTAAAGCGTAAAATAAAAATCTAAGGCGTTTGTACCATGATGCTGCAGGTCGGAGCACTGGGAGAGGGGATCTCCATTCCTGATGTCCTGGCGTCTCGTTCTCCTATGAAACAACCAAAGAAACATACACATGTTAGATTGTGTTCCCAGTGAGTTAATAAACGTCCCTCACACACAACATATCAACCTGTAGGTGTCGGTCAGGCCCCTCACTGCTCTGTTTCCTCAGACTTATTTCTCTTCTCCCCAGTTCCATCGGGAAGGAGCCAGTTATTGAGGGCTCTATGTACTGTGACGTTTCTACCACTAGAGGGCGATCTTAACCAGTGGCACAGCTGACACATTTGTGCAGTACAACTGAAGAACAGAGCAGAACTGTTTATTTCACCATCAGTCCTCTGTTAAGTCTGATGCTATTGAGTGGGTGGATAAATAAAAAGAGAGAAAATCACAGGCACATTTAAAAACATGTCAAGCTTTGGCTTCTATTAAAGGAATGATTCATTGTGATTCATCGTTCAGGGACATGTCATTACTAAACATGAAACACAGATAGCCTGGGCCTTGAAAATCCTGAGTATGTCCTCCACGACTTGAAAGACCCTTTAGTCGATACAGTGTGTGTGTGTGTGTGTGTGTGTGTGTGTGTGTGTGTGTGTGTGTGTGTGTGTGTGTGTGTGTGTGTGTGTGTGTGTGTGTGTGTGTGTGTGTGTGTGTGTGTGTGTGTGTGTGTGTGTGTGTGTGTGTGTGTGTGTGTGTGTGTGTGTGTGTGTGTGTGTGTGCTGTGTGTATGTTTTGTGTGTATTGTGTTGTGTGTGTGTGTTGTGTGTATGTTTTGTGTGTATTGTGTGTGTGTTCCATTGGGACGGTATTTTTCTGTCTACATATTATGTGTGAATGAGCATATGACCATGAGTATTGCATTATGTGTTATGTGGGATCCTACAACATGCTTCCCTGTGCTCCCTATGTGTTCCCTGGTTCATTACCACTAAGATCATAGGCTCTTACGTATCGTAAAAATCTGAAGGGAGAGAGGGGAGCACAGCCAAAGGTGGAGGTCTCTAGGTCTCGTGTCAGGGTTTCTATAACCATACAGGACATATATATATATATATACACACACACACACATATAAACAACATGTACACACACCCATTTACACACACACACACATAAATAAATACACTTACACATGCATACATCCCCTCTGATGCACACACCCTGCTCCTACCCAACACCCAGACACACACACTCCACCACTCTTCCTACATTTCCTCCCAAGCATTCCTGCCTTTGGCTGTCTGAACACGTGCAGGGCAGTCCGAGTGCCTGCTGAGCCAAGCCCGGGCGTCTGGTTCTCATTTAGCTGGAGAATCAAATATTTGTACTGGAGTGCCCCAGCCCTGACCAAGGGTGTACCACCACCCTCTACTGCCCTCCTTCTGAGGCTGCTTTTCAATTCTCTCATAATTCCCTAGTGTAGATGTTGATCTTAGGTCAGTTTTGTGTTTTCGGACCTGATGGTTAGGGTTAGGTTTGAGGGAGGGTACGCTGATCCTAGATCTGTATTTAATAGAGAGTTGTGCTGGACGGAGGTGGAGGGCTGGTAGTGGTCAGGCTAATCCTGCTGGATGGAGGAGAAGGTCATTTATGGGTGTGTTTGTTCATAGCTCTCGGCTGGTGGGGTGAAGAAGTCAGACGGCCCCTGTTGGCCTATTATTTGGTGTGTGTGTGGCTATGTGGGTGTTTTATAACTCTTGGCTATAGGGTGAAGTGGTTCTAACAGTGCTACTGGCCAGGACTGTGTGTGTGCGGGGAAGCATGGTTTTACCACCTCTGAGCTGTGGAATGCACAACAATCACACAAATTGAATGTGTGTACCAGTGTATTTGTGTACGTGTACAAAGGCAAGAAAAGTAGGTGAACCCTTTGGAATTACCCGGATCTCTGCATGAATTGGTCATCAAATTTCATCTGATCTTTATCTAAGTCACAACAATAGACAAACACAATGTGCTTAAACTAATAACACACAAACTGACTATATTGACTATATTGAAAACATAATTTAAACATTCACAGCCTAGGTTGTAAAAAGTATGTGAACCCCCTAGGCTAATGACTTCTCCAAAAGCTCATTGGAGTCAGGAGTCAGCTAACCTGGAGTCCAATCAATGAGACCAGATTGGAGATGTTGGTTAGAGCTGCCCTGCCAAATAAAAACACACACAACATTTGAGTTTGCTATTCACATGAAGCATCGCCTGATGTGAACCATGCCTCAAACAAAAGAGGACCTAAGATTAAGAATTGTTGACTTGCATAAAGCTGGAAAGGGTATTTCTCTAAAAGCCTTAATGTTCATCAGTCCACAGTAAGACACATTGTCTATAAATGGAGAAAGTTCAGCACTGTTGCTACTCTCCCTTGGAATGGCCCTCCTGCAAAGATGACTGCAAGAGCACAGCGCAGAATACTCAATGAGGTTAAGAAGAATCCTAGAGTGTCAGCTAAAGACTTATAGAAATCTCTGGAACATGTTAACATCTCTTTTGACGAGTGTACAATACCTAAAACACTAAACAAGAATGATGATCATGGGAGGACACCACGGATGAAGCCACTACAGTTGAGTTGTTTGGAATGAACACACAACACTCTGTGTGGAGAAAAAAGGCACAGCACACCAACATCAAAACCTCATCCCAACTGTAAAGTATGGTGGAGGGAGCATCATGGTTTGGGGCTGCTTTGCTGCCTCAGGGCCTGGACAGCTTGCTATCATCAATGGAAAAATGAATTCCCAAGTTTATCAAGACATTTTGCAGGAGAATGTTAGGCAATCTGTCCTCCAATTGAAGTTCAGCAGAAGTTGGGTGATGCAACAGGACAACGGCCCAAAACACAGAAGTAAATCAACAACAGAATGGCTTCAACAGAAGAAAATACACCTTCTGGACTGGAGTGGCCCAGCCTGAGTCCTGACCTTCTGGAGTGGCCCAGTCTGAGTCCTGACCTTCTGGAGTGGCCCAGTCTGAGTCCTGACCTTCTGGAGTGGCCCAGCCTGAGTCCTGACCTTCTGGCCCAGCCTGAGTCCTGACCTTCTGGAGTGGCCCAGTCTGAGTCCTGACCTTCTGGAGTGGCCCAGCCTGAGTCCTGACCTTCTGGAGTGGCCCAGCCTGAGTCCTGACCTTCTGGAGTGGCACAGCCTGAGTCCTGACCTTCTGGAGTGGCCCAGCCTGAGTCCTGACCTTCTGGAGTGGCCCAGCCTGAGTCCTGACCTTCTGGAGTGGCCCAGCCTGAGTCCTGACCTTCTGGAGTGGCCCAGCCTGAGTCCTGACCTTCTGGAGTGGCCCAGCCTGAGTCCTGACCTTCTGGAGTGGACCCAGCCTGAGTCCTGACCTTCTGGAGTGGCCCAGCCTGAGTCCTGACCTTCTGGAGTGGCCCAGCCTGAGTCCTGACCTTCTGGAGTGGCCCAGCCTGAGTCCTGACCTTCTGGAGTGGCCCAGCCTGAGTCCTGACCTTCTGGAGTGGCCCAGCCTGAGTCCTGACCTTCTGGAGTGGCCCAGCCTGAGTCCTGACCTTCTGGAGTGGCCCAGCCTGAGTCCTGACCTTCTGGAGTGGCCCAGCCTGAGTCCTGACCTTCTGGAGTGGCCCAGCCTGAGTCCTGACCTTCTGGAGTGGCCCAGCCTGAGTCCTGACCTTCTGGAGTGGCCCAGTCTGAGTCCTGACCTTCTGGAGTGGCCCAGCCTGAGTCCTGACCTTCTGGAGTGGCCCAGCCTGAGTCCTGACCTTCTGGAGTGGCCCAGCCTGAGTCCTGACCTTCTGGAGTGGCCCAGCCTGAGTCCTGACCTTCTGGAGTGGCCCAGCCTGAGTCCTGACCTTCTGGAGTGGCCCAGCCTGAGTCCTGACCTTCTGGAGTGGCCCAGTCTGAGTCCTGACCTTCTGGAGTGGCCCAGCCTGAGTCCTGACCTTCTGGAGTGGCCCAGCCTGAGTCCTGACCTTCTGGAGTGGCCCAGCCTGAGTCCTGACCTTCTGGAGTGGCCCAGCCTGAGTCCTGACCTCTCAACCCCATTGAGATGCGGTGGCATGACCTTGAGAGCGGTTCCCACCAGACATCCCAAAAATATTGCTGAACTGAAACAGTTCTGTAAAGAGGAATGGTCCAAAATGTCTCCTGTTGTGCAGGTCTGATCCGCAACTGAGTTTGGTGGAGGTTGTTGCTGCCAAAGGAGGGCCAGAGTTCACATATTCTTTTCACCTTGCACTGTGAATGTTTACACCATGTGTTCAATAAATACATGAAAACATAAAATTGTTTGTGTGTTATTAGTTAAAACAGACTGTGTTTGTCATTTGTTGTGACCTAGATGAAGATCAGATCAAATGTTATGACCAATGTATGCAGAAATCCAGGTATTTCCAAAGGGTTCACATACTGTTTCTTGCCACTGTATGTGATATGTGGGCATGTGCACACATGTCCCTAAATGCTTGTGTGTGGATTCTGTGTATATATGTGTATGCATAGGAACTTTTCTGTCTGTTTTGTCAATCTGTGTGTGTGTGTGTGTGTGTGTGTGTGTGTGTGTGTGTGTGTGTGTGTGTGTGTGTGTGTGTGTGTGTGTGTGTGTGTGTGTGTGTGTGTGTGTGTGTGTGTGTGTGTGTGTGTGTGTGTGTGTGTGTGTGTGTGTGTGTGTGTGTGTGTGTGTGTGTGTGTGTGTATTCATACTTTATGTTTACAAACCAGCATCCTACTACTTCAGACCCTCATTCTGCTTTTCTGCATTCATACTTGCCTGTGTGTGCATCTACGAGAATGTCTGTGTGTGTGTGTGTTCTTACCGCTTGGCGGTAGGGAAGTAACGGGAGCACTCTGTTCCATCCCAGGCACAGTAGGGGTCACGGGCCAGACAGCACTCAGCGCAAGCCTTCCCGTACACCTCACAGCGGTGCAAAGGCATCTGGGAAACGCCTAGTGCCGAGCCCAGGTACAGCTGTTGCTGTTTGGTGGAAAGCTCCATTGCTGTGATGGGGGTGGGCTCCTGCAGAAAGACACAGTTAGAGAAGATATAACACTCTGATTCATTTAGACACCCCCCTCATAACTCCCTATGGAATTTCCCCACTCCTCCCTTTAATTTCAGAGCTAGACATTGATCATGTACCCTTCACTTCCCAACAAAATGACTGGTGTTCTATCACACTCCCTTTAATATTTTCCATGTAAATGCAATCGATTATAACCATAACCAGTTTCCCAGTGTGTGACCGTACCCTGAACACGGTCATCTCCTCCAGGACCACCTCTTCCAGGTCATGCCAGCTCTCTCTTGGGATGGTAACCACCTTCAGGACCGTGCCCAGATCTACAACAGGAAACACACATCAGTATTCAGTTATCTATCTGACTCTAACCACCTACAGGACCGTGCCCAGGTCTATAACAGGAAACATACATCAGTATTCAGTTATCTATCTGACTCTAACCACCTACAGGACCGTGCCCAGGTCTATAACAGGAAACATACATCAGTATTCAGTTATCTCTCTGACTCTAACCACCTACAGGACCGTGCCCAGGTCTATAACAGGAAACATACATCAGTATTCAGTTATCTATCAGACTCTAACCACCTACAGGACCGTGCCCAGGGCTACAACAGGAAACATACATCAGTATTCAGTTATCTCTCTGACTCTAACCACCTTCAGGACCGTGCCCAGGTCTATAACAGGAAACATACATCAGTATTCAGTTATCTATCTGACTCTAACCACCTTCAGGACCGTGCCCAGGTCTATAACAGGAAACATACATCAGTATTCAGTTATCTATCTGACTCTAACCACCTACAGGACCGTGCCCAAGTCTACAACAGGAAACATACATCAGTATTCAGTTATCTATCTGACTCTAACCACCTACAGGACCGTGCCCAGGTCTACGACAGCACATTTAATTCACTACAATATAACTGTTCAGTCACTCAAGGTCAAAAGAAGGAGGCAACGAATCCTTGCAGGATTTCCTTTTATTGAAGTTGATGTCAAGGTGAGCTTCGCTCAAGGGGACATTTACTTGGCTTGGCAAATTATAAATTCCCTATTAAAAAACATGGACTTTTTTACGTAGCTTTCAACCAGTTGGATTGCTATTTAAAAAAAAAAGGATAATCTAAAAATAAATGAATCATATCTCACTGACCTGTTCCAATGAACATGACGTCGTACTGTCCGTCCTCGGCCTCCACCTTGTCCACCACTAGCTGGGAGAACTGGTAGTCCACATCAGTCCTCACCACGATGGGACGACCCCCGATGGGGTGCACAGGGTTAAACATGGCCGGGTGGCCCCGCGCAAAGGTGATCACATCATCAGGGAGGTCCTTGGTGGAGTCAAAGCCCCCAAACGTTTTACTGGGGCACTATGAAGAACAAGAGGCTATAGGTCAGGTTTAATACATCTATGTGTC